>NW_020862482.1:0-28871 GCF_003713205.1 Coffea eugenioides | reverse complement strand
TCGACCACAATTCATTCTTATATTATAACAACATGCCTTTATTTCAATTGTACAATAAATACCACACTTCAAGTAAATGTGTTTGTAACACCATTTAAGTAATTGCACCAATACATAAGCTTGTATGACTTGTACATGATCCAAAAATGATTATAAAATAATTCTATATTCCAAAAGTACCCAAATGTCTCCATAAATAAATGCTTTAAATATGCAAATATGAGGAGATTTCTGTAAACATACCAAAACACATGCTACCATCACTTGTATCCAAAGTTAAAAATAAACTCCACATCATTTCACATTTCAAAAATACCCTTATCCATGCGGTTGAAATTCAAATCCTTTTTTTACCACAACTCATTCTTATATAGTATAAGAATGTTTACTCCCTCACATTATAGCAATTCAAAAAAAAAAAGAAAAAGAAAAAAGGAAACTAAACTTAGGTCATGTTTGGAATGCATTTTTCTGAATTTTTTGTAAAAAAATTACTGTAACGATTTGATATATGTGAGATAAAAAGATGATTGAAAAAATATATTCACAAAAAATATAGCAATTGAACACAATAACAAAAAAATTTCTTTCCAAACAAGTAAGTTTGTAATTTCCCCCGTTTCCTCCTTCTCATCACATTGAACACAATAACTTTCTCTAACTCTTCACCAACTAATGAATACTTTTTTGAAATCAAGTACTCATAGAGAGTTTGCAATACCTAGTGTGGTATAATGTTTAGAATTTCTTTTATAGTTGCACTACAAAGGGTAAAATGGTGCCAAATCACAAAACCCCCATCAAGAATTTGATAATCTTACTAATCCCGTAAAAAGAAAAAAACACTAACAATAAGTATAATTATCATGGTCTTAGATTTTCCAAAAGCATAATTTAACAAGATAACTTAAATTCTTTTATCAATTTGTAAGAGAGTAAAATTAAGCAGTTTATAAATTTTTAAGTGCAAAAAAAATAATTTCAAAAATCCTAGGGGCTATCTAGTTAAAACTCAAACTTCGGCTATTAATGAGATAGTTTGGATTGCACTTTTTGAAAAGTTTTTTTTTAACAAAAAATTACTTAACACTTTTTTCGGATATGATGTATGTGAGGTAAAATTAAAAAATATGTAAAAAAAAAAATCACCAAAACCATAAAAATATTCTTAAAAAATTAATAATCTAGACTAGCGACGGATTTAAGGTGGGGGCACTGGGGGCACGGGCCCCCACTGTCCCCCTTAAATTCTTATAATATTTATACAATTTTAACGTAATTTTGAGTGTGCCTCCACTCCCCAAATTCCCTTTCCTCCTTTGTCCCCAATTCCCCCCCTACAACCGATGGTCTATCTTTCTTAATCCATCCTTTACTTCCTTTATCCCCACTTCCCAATTTCCTTTTCCTCCATCATTTATTGCTCCTCTGATTTCCCTTTTTCCCCCCCAACAAAGCCACAAATCTATCTGCACCGAACTTTGCTCATAAGCACATCCCATATGCCGTCCCACACTGAATTGGATATTCTAAGTTGGATATTCTTGCACTTGACACTGAATTGCACACTTATATTAATGACTTGAAATCAGCTAAGGAATTTCTCGATTTAAGAAAAATCTCTGATCTAGCTCAAAGGTTGGTGGAGACTAAGAGAGATATTGTGTATCTATTGGTTTATATGCTCTTAAAGTTGGTTTTGATTTTGCCTGTTGCTACAGTTACAGTAGAAAGGGCTTTTTCAGCTCTAAATATAGTGAAGAATCGGTTACTGTGAGAACCCGTAACTTTTCCATTTTCTAGGTTTTATTATCTTTCTAGGTTTTCTTATCTTCAATGGCTTGTTTTCTGCACTTTCTGTATCCGGAAAATTTTCTAGATAATTTTTATGAGTAAATATAGTTTTTAGATGATTTTTCTAGTATCGAATAGATTTTGAGAAATTACGAGCGTATACCGGACGTGGGACCCACTGGTGCGAAAAGTTCGGAAAAATTCGGCCAACTAGGTTAAGTTTCGGATACTGGGTTTAATTTACCGGGTGTTAAGAGATAATTAGAGGAAGCTATTTGGATTTGGTGTGAGAGGGAACAAAGTGATAGACTTGCATTAAATAAGTGACAAGTGTCACCATTTGACTGGAGGAACTTGTAAGACCACTATTCATTTTCTTACCATTGACCAAATAAATCAAAAATTCACCAAAAATTCCTCATTTTTGTCTTCCTCTTGGCCGAACCTCTTCCTACAAGAAAAGAAAGAAAAGCTTCCAAGTTTCTTGCTCCAATCTTGCCCAATCTCACAAACTAACCGTTTCATCTTGAATTCCTTCCATAAAACCTCTTCAATTAGTGTTAGTGAGTTGATTTGTGGAGTTATTTGGAAAGCTAAGAGGACCTATTGCTCTCTCTCTCTTGTTTCTAAGGTGAGTTGTGAAGAACCACCCTCCTCCCTTAATTGATGCTTAAATCATGATTAGCGGTAGTATGAGATGCAATATTATGGATTATTTCTTGATTTGTGGTTGAAGTGATTAAGTTTTATTATTTTTGGAGATTTTTCTGTTTTAGTATAAGCATGATTGTGTGGTTATCTATGATGATTGGAAATGGTATATAATGACTCTAGGAGGTGGAAAAAGTGATTAATTACAGCCAATTTCTGGTTTTGAAGAAATTTTCAGAAAATTAGGTTTTGGTTAGAGGAGATTTGCCCGAATTGTTTAGCCATAGATAGAGGCCGAATTGGCCTTGGTTTAAAACATGAAAGTTATAGGGAATGACATTTTAGAGGTGCCTACAAAATTTCAGATCAATCGGAGTAGTGTAAAATGAGAAAAGTTGAAATTACTATTGCTGTCCTGGTTTTACCCGAATGTAAGAATTGTGCCTGTAATTGGTTGTTTTGGTTGGGATTGCTTCTGAATTGGTTGTTGAGGTCTTATGATGAAATGTAGCCCTGTTTCTTAGCTTTCCGCTGGTTTTGGAATTTCTGGATTTGGACTTGGATAGCCTGATTTATGATGTTTCCGCTAGAATGTGTTCTGTGAATCTGTTTTTGTGATTCTGGTGTAGTAGATTGCCATTTTGACCTAGTTACACTCAAAACTGGGTTGAGTGACCTTCTGCAATATTGTATCCCTATCTTTTAGCTTCGAAACGGTGGGTCTGGCACCTTCATCCGATAATCGTAGTGCATTTGGTGCCGTTACCGCAAAATGAGGTCAAAAACTGTTTTTTCAGGGTTAAAACTAAATCATTTCCGGATTTTTCTGGTTTCCTCTATTGTTTGTGTATATTTAGGGAACCCTGTTTTGGTAGTATGTAGAATTGGTTTATGACTTGTAATCGAGTCTTATTGTGTTTATTTGAATAGTTTAGGGCTTGACTTTCATATCCGGTCAATTCCTAGCTAAATTTTGTACTTGAATGCCATTAAGCCTAGTGAACGGCTTTTGGGAATGAGATTATTTTTGTACGAGATGTTGGGACTGATTTGAGGAAATAATGAAGTCATGGTGGCTGGAAAATAGGTAAACACAAGGGATATGCTGCCGAAATTTTACTTGAATGTTAGTTGGATTTACTTGTGATTTGAGCGAAGGACTTTTGGGTTGTTTGAGCCTAGGTCTTCATGTTACCTTTTCGTTTCCAAAAATTCATGTTTTGCACCCTTGCTTTAATCATTATTTGGCGAGGCATACGACTGGTAGTCGAGCCTCAAATGTGCATTCTGTATACTCGATTTTTGAAAGAGGAACCTTCAATTATTTTTCTTGGATTATTTTAGCGTTTCTTGGTGATTAAAGCTCTCTTTTGGGAGGTATCTGTACTGACCCCGGTGAGTGTTCCACTACCTGCTACCCGTTATGTGAAATATCTGAATATCTGAATACTTGATTTATGACTGTTGGAACCAAATACTGTTTTGATAAAAGGGAAGCGAGGGTGTACTTTATCACACTCGTTCTCTGGTCTGTTCATATGCCAATTTTGAACGCATATCTGAATCTACTATCTGTATCTGTTATCTGTATTTGGATCTGTATCTGTTCTGACGTCGTTTGGAAGCTTGTATCCAACGACCTTTCTGTGACCTCTGAGCTCAACACTTGTGGCCAGTTACTCGAGTCGGGTCGGCAAGGGCCTGGTGAATAGATAACGAACCACGGTAGTCTGTTTTGGGATCTTTGGGTATTGAGACCCTTAATTCCGGGTATAATCGAGTATTACCATTTCTGATCTGATTGGATTTCGGGCCCGGTGGGGTATGTGAGGTGGAAGGAATCGAAGAAAGTGGAGTCTACGGTATTGGTTACTCCTTTAGCGTTGACGGAGTGTCAACCATTATTTCGATCAAGTTTCGATGATGCTAATGGGAATTTGGCTCCTGAGAGCCACCTGTATCCTTCTGATTTGAATCATTGGTTCCTTTACTTTACATCTAGCATGTGTACCTGATTTGTTAAATGTGAAATGCCATGATTTTACTGCTATATGTTTGATACCTCATTGAGCGCAAGCTCACCCCTTTCTGTTCCTTTTTGTTTTTCTTACAGGAAAATAAATACTTTTGGACTGGATTTGACAATTGGCTGTCAAATTGAGCTAGTTGAACATATCTTTTGTATAACTCATGTATTGAAACCCTAAATGTACTTTTGGGACCGTTTCCCTTTTGACTTGGCAAACCAGACATGTATCCACTTTTGAATACTTTTGTATGCCACTTTGGCTTGTAAATGCTAAGTTTCAAGATGTGAATGTTTGCTTGATATTTGGTTGGATTCTGACGGGTCGGTTACTATTCATAGCCGACTTCGGTTTCATTTTTTTTTATTTTGACATTTTGATTTGTTTACCCGTGTTGGTAAGTTCCGGAATGTATTAACTCGCTCTATCCCGAACCGTTAGTCCTGACGAGAGTTGGACAGGCAGTTCGCTAACCCCTTTGGTTCCCTTAGGGGAAGGTGGGGCTGTCACAGGTGGTATCAGAGGCACTTCGCGTGGTCTCTGCGCGGAGTGAGTTTGGGGCCAAGTGGTGTTATGGTCCTGCTTTCGTGAATGCCGTCGAAATGTATAAGTGCTCTTTTGAGCGTAAGTTATGAATTGTGCATGTTATAAGTGTAAGGATCATTATCATGGGACTTGAGGAAGTTAGGTATGTATGCCGGGTAAGGAATCTTTAATATGATGATTTACGCTTGGGACCGGCCGCTCGAGTTTGAATTATCTTATTTGGGATTCTCGTGCCCGACTACTATCAATGAGAGCCTAGGTTAAGAAAGGACTTTAGGCGAACTAGAAAGGCGATTCTATGGAACTTTCATATGGCTGTTGGTGTGGTTAAGCGTGATCAACTTTGATTAAGATATAGATGGTGTTGTTGTCGTAGATTATGGACGGAGCCCTAGAGGGGGAAAAGCTCTTCGTGAGTTAATTTGTACTCGTGACCTAGTCTGTCTATAGTACTTTCGGATAATTCCGCTACTTTCATGGATCTCTCACATTTATCTTTAATTGACTGCTACTGTGTGGCTGGTTCGGTCCAGTTGTGTGTATATATGCTTTTGATCTGTGTGTACCTCATGCTTATAATTATATTTAATATTATCTTTGCACCCCCTAGATTGACTTAGATTAATGGAGGGCACAAGTAGTGGCCGGGGACGTGGGCACGGGCGTAGGCAACCCACGCCGGACAGGGGTGCTGGGGAAACCTCATCTGGACCTACTCCTGAACTGAAGGTTGATCCCAACGTGCAAATAGCCGCTGCTATGCAGCAAATGACCAATCTGCTGGCACAAGTGGTCCAGCAACAAGGCCGAAACCCAAACCCTAATCCTGGAAACCCGGGCAACTATGTCGAAAGTGACGACAGGGCACTTGAGAGGTTCCAGAAGTTTGCACCACCGAAATTTATTGGGGAACCCGACCCAGATGTCGTCGAAAGGTGGATCGAGAAGATGGTGGATATCTTTGCGGCCCTGCATTACACCGAAAAAAGGCAGGTGACTTTTGCCGTTTTCCAACTAGAAGGGGCAGCCCGTTCCTGGTGGAACATTATTCGGCAAAAATGGGAACCGGAACAAACGCCTAGGACTTGGGTGAATTTTATGCGGGAGTTCAACGCGAAATTCTTCCCTCCTCTAGTCCAGGAGCGGAAGGAAGATGAGTTTATCCGATTTCGCCAAGGGGCCCAGTCTGTTGCGGAATACGAGAACCAATTCACCCGCCTATCCAAATTTGCCCCTGAACTGATCATGACCGAGCAGCGGCGAATAAGGTGTTTTATCTAGGGGTTGGACGTAGAGATTCAGAAGGACCTCCCGGTGACCCAAATTATTACTTTTAGCGAGACCGTAGAGAAGGCGCAACGAGTAGAAAATGCTAGGCTGCAAGTGAAAAACATTCAAGCCAAGAAAATGGGTTTTCCTGGGAGTAACTCTGAGCAAGAAGGTACAAGTACGCCCCCTAAGATTGGAAAGGGAAACGGGGGAGTACGACAACCAGGGGTATCGCGTGATGTCCCTCAGGGGGGACCGGTCTCTGCTACTCGTGGTCCCTGTGGATATTGCGGAGGGCCAACTCATACGGAGGCAAATTGTTCGAAGAAAGAGGGAAAATGTCTGCGCTGCGGAAGTGCCGATCATCGGATTGCTGACTGCCCAGTTCGATTGCGAAAAGGAAAAGGGACCCCGCAACCAACTAAGACTAACCCTGGACAGTCGGAAAAGGAAGGGACTGGATCCAAGGTACCGGCTCAGGTGTATTCTTTAGAATACCATCAGGATCCTGACTCGTCTGAGGATGGAGAAGCTATGGTCTGTTGGCCTAATCAGCAACATCCCTCAGATCCCGGTTCGACGGGACTAACCGCCCAGCCCGTGGCACCCAGGGGTGCAGACCCTCATGCTGGCCGAGCGTGGTACGGTGCTTTGCGCTGCCATTGTGGTTAAGGAAATAAAGTTGCGCCTTCACTAACAGCTATAGCTTTTGGTGCAATGGTAAGCGCTTGATCCTGACAAGTGGTATCAGAGCGAGGTCGCGGGTTCGAATCTCCCTGGCTGTTGCTGGGGGAGGGATTGTTGGCCTAATCAGCAACATCCCTCAGATCCCGGTTCGACGGGACTAACCGCCCAGCCCGTGGCACCCAGGGGTGCAGACCCTCATGCTGGCCGAGCGTGGTACGGTGCTTTGCGCTGCCATTGTGGTTAAGGAAATAAAGTTGCGCCTTCACTAACAGCTATAGCTTTTGGTGCAATGCTAAGCGCTTGATCCTGACATGGTCCGTTGGGTACCTTGATTTTGATAGATTCCGGTGATAAGAAAATTTCGAGGGCGAAATTTCTTTAAGGGGGAGAGAGTGTGAGAACCCGTAACTTTTCCATTTTCTAGGTTTTATTATCTTTCTAGGTTTTCTTATCTTCAATGGCTTGTTTTCTGCACTTTCTGTATCTGGAAAATTTTCTAGATAATTTTTATGAGTAAATATAGTTTTTAGATGATTTTTCTAATATCGAATAGATTTTGAGGAATGAAAAGCGTATACCGGACGTGGGACCCACTTGTGCGAAAAGTTCGGAAAAATTCGGCCAACTAGATTAAGTTTCGGATATTGGGTTTAATTTACCGGGTGTTAAGAGATAATTAGAGGAAGTTATTTGGATTGATGTGAGAGGGAACAAAGTGATAGACTTGCATTAAATAAGTGACAAGTGTCACAATTTGATTGGAGGAACTTGTAAGACGACTATTCATTTTCTTACCATTGACCAAATAAATCAAAAATTCACCAAAAATTCCTCATTTTTGTCTTCCTCTTGGCCGAACCTCTTCCTACAAGAAAAGAAAGAAAAGCTTCCAAGTTTCTTGCTCCAATCTTGCCCAATCTCACAAACTAACCGTTTAATCTTGAATTCCTTCCATAAAACCTCTTCAATTAGTGTTAGTGAGTTGATTTGTGGAGTTATTTGGAAAGCTAAGAGGACCTATTGCTCTCTCTCTCTTGTTTCTAAGGTGAGTTGTGAAGAACCACCCTCCTCCCTTAATTGATGCTTAAATCATGATTAGCGGTAGTATGAGATGCAATATTATGGATTATTTCTTGATTTGTGGTTGAAGTGATTAAGTTTTATTATTTTTGGAGATTTTTCTGTTTTAGTATAAGCATGATTGTGTGGTTATCTATGATGATTGGAAATGGTATATAATGACTCTAGGAGGTGGAAAAAGTGATTAATTACAGCCAATTTCTGGTTTTGAAGAAATTTCAGAAAATTAGGTTTTGGTTAGGGAGCATTCTGCCCGAATTTTTAGCTCATAGATAGAGGCCGAATTGGCCTTGGTTTAAAACATGAAAGTTATAGGGAATGACATTTTAGAGGTGCCTACAAAATTTCAGATCAATCGGAGTAGTGTAAAATGAGAAAAGTTGAAATTACTATTGCTGTCCTGGTTTTACCCGAATGTAAGAATTGCGCCTGTAATTGGTTGTTTTGGCTGGGATTGCTTCCGAATTGGTTGTTGAGGTCTCATGATGAAATGTAGCCCTGTTTCTTAGCTTTCAGTTGGTTTTGGAATTTCTGGATTTGGACTTGGATAGCCTGATTTATGATGTTTCCGCTAGAATGTGTTCTGTGAATCTGTTTTTGTGATTCTGGTGTAGTAGATTGCAATTTTGACCTAGTTACACTCGAAACTGGGTTGAGTGACCTTCTGCAATATTGTAGCCCTATCATTTAGCTTCGAAACGGTGGGTCTTGTACCTTCAGCCGATAATCGTAGTGCCTTTGGTGCCATTACCGCAAAATGAGGTCAAAAACTGTTTTTTCAGGGTTAAAACTAAATCATTTCCGGATTTTTCTGGTTTCCTCTATTGTTTGTGTATATTTAGGGAACCCTGTTTTGGTAGTATGTAGAATTGGTTTATGACTTGTAATCGAGTCTTATTGTGTTTATTTGAATAGTTTAGGGCTTGACTTTCATATCCGGTCAATTCCTAGCTAAATTTTGTACTTGAATGCCATTAAGCCTAGTGAACGGCTTTTGGGAATGAGATTATTTTTGTACGAGATGTTGGGACTGATTTGAGGAAATAATGAAGCCATGATGGCTGGAAAATAGGTAAACACAAGGGATATGCTGCCGAAATTTTACTTGAAGGCTAGTTGGATTTACTTGTGATTTGAGCGAAGGATTTTGGGTTGTTTGAGCCTAGGTTTTCATGTTACCTTTTCGTTTCCAAAAATTCATGTTTTGCACCCTTGCTTTAATCATTATTTGGCGAGGCATACAACTGGTAGTCGAGCCTTACATGTGCATTCTGTATACTCGATTTTTGAAAGAGGAACCTTCAATTGTTTTCCTTGGATTATTTTAGGGTTTCTTGGTGATTAAATCTCTCTTTTGGGAGGTATCTGTACTGACCCCGGTGAGTGTTTCACTACCTGCTACCCGTTATGTGAAATATCTGAATATCTGAATATTTGATTTATGACTGTTGGAGCCAAATACTGTTTTGATAAAAGAGAGGCGAGGGTGTACTTTATCACACTCGTTCTCTGGTCTATTCATATGCCAATTTTGAACGCGTATCTGAATCTGCTATCTGTATCTGTATCTGTATCTGTTATCTGTATCTGGATCTGTATCTGTTCTGACGTCATTTGGAAGCTTGTGTCCAACGACCTTTCTGTGACCTCTGAGCTCAACACCTGTGGCCAGTTACTCGAGTCGGGCCGGCAAGGGATTGGTCGATTAGATAACGAACCACGGTAGTCTGTTTTGGGATCTTTGGGTATTGAGACCCTTGATTCCGGGTATACTCGAGTATTATCATTTCTGATCTGATTGGATTTTGGGCCCGGTGGGGTATGTGAGGTGGAAGGAATCGAAGAAAATGGAGTCTACGGTATTGGTTACTCCTTTAGCGTTGACGGAGTGTCAACTATTATTTCGATCAAGTTTCGATGATGCTAATGGGAATTTGGCTCCTGAGAGCCACCTGTATCCTTCTGGTTTGAATCATTGGTTCCTTTACTTTACATCTGGCATGTGTACCTGATTTGTTAAATGTGAAATGCCATGATTTTACTGCTATATGTTTGGTACCTAATTGAGCACAAGCTCACCCCTTTCTATTCCTTTTTATTTTTCTTACAGGAAAATAAATACTTTTGGACTGGATTTGACAATTGACTGCTAAATTGAGCTAGTTGAACATATCTTTTGTATAGCTCATGTATTGAAACCATAAATGTACTTTTGGGACCGTTTCCCTTTTGACTTGGCAAACCAGACATGTATTCACTTTTGAATACTTTTGTATGCCACTTTGGCTTGTAAATGCTAAATTCAAGATGTGAATGTTTGCTTGATATTTGGTTGGGTTTTGACGGGTCGGTTACTATTCATAGTCGACTTCGGTTTCATTTTTTTTTAATTTTGACATTTTGATTTGTTTACCCGTGTTGGTAAGTTCCAGAATGTATTAACTCGCTCTATCACCAACCGTTAGTCCTGACGAGAGTTGGGCCGGCAGTTCGCTAACCTCTTTGGTTCGCTTTAGGGGAAGGTGGGGCTGTCACAGTTACGAAATAAAATGGAAGAGACTTGGATGAATAATTATTTAGTTACTTATATTGAGAAAAATATACTTCGTGAAATTCAAAATGAGAAAGTCGTAAACAGTTATTAAAATATGAAAACTCGTCGTGAACAATTGTAAATAGTTTAGTTTGTTTTTTAAATAAAATTATTATTATATTAATAATTTTGAGTTTGTCTTTTTATGTTTTTCATGGAATATACGTATCATTTGCACTTGTTGGTGATTTTTTTTTTTTGGCTTAAAAAACTAGAAAAAAAAGCAGATAAAAAATTTTAGTGTTATTTTTGCCCCCATTGAGATTTTTTTCTGGCTCCGCCACTGCTAGCAACTTTTTTTTTTTCTACCAAAAAATTTTAAAAATTTACTTCACCCTCATATGGTTCTTAAATCTAATTATTGCTCTCTTTGTACTAAAGAATAAATTCTAACTTCTAAGAGCAGATTTCTAAAACCCAAAAAAAAAATTGTAAATCTTAGATATAAGACGTAGCTTGTCAATCCTGGACATTAAAAAGAAAGAAGGAAGAACAATTTGAGTATTCCATGGTAGTATGGATTTAATGACTTGATATGGACAATTAAACAAGCACCATGACATACATGTTTTAATGTGTACCACTAGAATTGTTGTGTGTAATTTGTTAGAAATGCCATTAAAACAAAACACACTCTGTATAATTACTCTAAAGTCCCTAGATCATGTACACATTCACATCTCCCCCGGTGAATTGATTGGTTATAATAATCTTGTTGATCAGGATTTTCTTGTCTCCTCGATATTTTGGTCCCAAGAATGATTTTTTTATTTATTTGAATAATTAGTAACACATAAGATATACTCATCTTTTTTCACAATTCGTAAGCTTAAACCTGTGATTGGAGGGATTGTTTAGCATTGATTACTGGTTAATGGGCATTGCTCAAAGTCACATCTTTCAAGTTTCAAAAACCAGTCAAATTTATCGGGCTGAAAGGTTTCTATTCAACTATGTTGATTGTTCTTAAAAGGCAAATGCAGTTTAGACACTTCTCAGAAAGAGAATGATTCATTAATTAGCCCCATTTGGATTGCATTTTCCGTCATTTTCCATGGAAAAATTACTGTAGCGATTTGATGTATGTGAGGAAAAAAGGTAATAGGGAAATGTGATCACGGAACACGGTGCAATTTTCTGGCAGAAAATGGCAATCCAAACAGGGTTCTTTGAACTGACATATTTTTTTAGAAAAGGACTTTTATCAGATACGTATACAATTCTACCCAATCGAAATTCAAATAAATTGGTAACCTTTGCCAAGATTTAAGAAAAAGTGGTACAGTTAAACAGAAATTATTCATAACCTTTTTCTTATTTAAGAACATTCTCCATCATCCTCATATGCTTTACAAATCCAATGGGTGTCCTCTTTTGTGCTAAAGGGAAAATCCAAGGGCAAATTTTAAAAATGAGATTAACAGTAAATTTTAGCATACAAGGCTTAGTTTGTGAATTTAGCAGCGAAAAAGAAACAAGAAAAAGGAGAGAAAGTACTAGCACTTTCTTTGACATTGTTTTGACAGTCTCATGAGAAGAAGAGAAATATAAGTAGAGCTGTTAAACGAACTGAACTGTTCATTAGCTTGGCCCGTTTAGACTCGTTCGAAATTTTATATGAGTCGAATTCGAACAAATATTTTGGTTTGATAAGTAATCGAATGAACACGAGTTCGTTCATGAACATGGACCTAATTGTCATTTTACAAAATTTATGGTTAATATTATATTCCTAATTCCATATTTAATTGATCGCAAACATGTGTTTCATTGTTTGTGAACGGCTCGGTTATATTAAACGGGTCGAATTCTAACTAGGATTTTCTTAACGAATCGAACACCAACACAGATTTGGATTTCGAATATTATCGAATGAACATGAGTTTTGTTCGAATAACTTAACAAACAGAATTCAAACATGAGATACTCGACTCTCGACTGGACTCGTTTACAACTCTCTAAATATGAGTAGTATATAATATATATGTTGGGCGGCTTAGAAGTGTATTCTCCTGCTCAAATATGTGAACGGATAATTTCGCCCCTTTGCCCCTCCATTCTGTCAGGTCAAATAGCAAAAGTTGATAGAATGGCCAAAAACTTAAACTAACTTGTCTAAGTGTTTAAATAACATATAATATAATTTGGGGGTTAAAAGTGTATAAAAGTGATGGATCGCTTTAGGAGTCGGTCGAGGAATTTACTCTTTTTTACTAAATGAAGTGGCTAATTCCTTCTATAGCATTTCAAGTCAATTGCATGAATCAAGTAGCCTGGGTTAGCTTGGATTTAAAGTCTTGCATTTACAATCAAGTCAAGGTCCTTCGAATCTATTAACCGACATGGACATTTTATTACGCGTTGTAATTTGGAACACTCGCAAAGCTGTCTTTTTCGGCCTTTGATCTCATTCTGCTTTCGAGAATCAAAGTCGGTCTTTCACTCGGGTCTTGTGTGCAACTTCTCAGATAGAGCCCCAACTTCAAGTACAAATAGTTCAACAAAGATATAGCTTATTTGTTTTAAGTCCATTGATGGTAAAAGTTTCTTAGATAGTGAAAAGGTGGAATTTCTTTTAATTTTTTCCTTTCCCTCTTACGTTTACAGTGCATTTTACTTTCATGGAAAAAAACTATACATAGCCTAGAAGTTTCTCTCTGAATCATATTATAGTAGTTTTACAGATGTACAAAATTTGGCTTCTCCTATTTGGGCAAATTGCTCAATCCCTTGTATTTTTGCGTAATATGACATGACCTCCTTTAAAATTTCAAAATACTTACATAATCTCCTATGACATTATGTACAATGAAAAATGGATTGAAAGCATCTTCGTTTACGATGATTGACCGAGACATGGTGTTTCGAAAGTATGTTTGATAATAAAATTATAAAATCCACTTAACTCCTCTATAGTTTTGTATAAATATCCACTTAATCTGCTCTAGTTTCGTATTTATCTACACAATCCTCTTATAACTTTATGAAAAGTTATTAGACCCTTATTCAATTTAGTGCTTGAAATAAGGACAATATTATCATTATATCTAACATGTTATGAAGACTATTTTTCATCAAACTTCCCCTTCACATAAAATCATAAGGGGGTTATGTGGATATTTTAAAACCTCAAAGGGATCATATGGTATTATGCAAATGCACAAGATGGTAGTCAATAATTTATCCTTCTTGGCTTCTTATTTAGGATCTTGGAATTTTGATAATTATTTTTAGGATAAATTACATATAACCCCCTTGTAATTTTATATATTACCACGTGACCTCTTAAAATTTTAAAATTTCCACATAATTCTCTTGCAGTTCTATATAAAGTGAAAAAGGGATGGAAAACACCATTAGTAACGGCAATTGAACTAGATGCCCTCAACAAATATGTGTGATGAAATGATAATGTCCACTAAATCATCAATACTTTGCATGAATATTCACTTAATTCTCGAGTGATTTTTACATTTATTCATATAATTCCTTTATGATTTTATGCCCATTATTTGTTTTAGTGCTTAAGTAACAGTGACATTGATATTTCAGCTAATTCCCGTCAAATTCTTTCTGAGGTAGCGTCAGTTTAAAGGTCTGCTAATTCCAAGTCAAGGTCTTTCCAATCTGCGTCTTAGGGGACCAAGGAAGGCTTGTAACGTGTTCTTTCCGGCCTTGATTTGATTTCACATTTGAGAGTCAAGTTCACTGCAATTGTTGTGCAAAATTTCTTAGAAGACTTTTCTGCGGGACTTAAACACGGGGAAGGCTTTTTTGTTTCTTGACCAGGCTTTGTTTTTCCTTTTCTTTCCGATAAGGGTAAAATACACTTTACCTCTACGTGGTTTAATAATTTTTCATATAACTCTCTCAGTAGTTTTAAAAGATATACATAACCTCCTCATAATTTAAACTAAATTGTCAAAGTAACGAAAATGATCTTCTGTAACAGAAGCCAAGGAAATATCAAGAATATTCTTGTTTAAAAACTAAAGTGGTTGAATTGACCAAAATATATAAACTTAATATGTATGGCACTTTAACCCTTTATGATTTTATATTTTATTATATAACCCCTTATAATTTTTATATTTTACTATATAACTCCTTATAGTTTTCAAAATATATACATAACCCCTCTGAGATTAATTAATAATTTCCAACTTCACAAAAGGGTACTTTTGACATTTTAGTTGACTCCATTATAGAATGCAAATTCTGTAACTTTGACAGTTTAATTCAAATTATGAGTGAGTCATATATAATTTTTCAAACTGCAAGAGAGTTATTTGAAAAAGCGCTAAACCACAAGGGCGTGAAATGTGTATTGCCCTTTGGATTGCCCTTTTCCCTGCCATGACCTCCAAAATACTTAGACCCTTGCGAGTAATTTCCTTTTAACTGTACCGCTTTTGTTGAATTTGGGTAAAATTTACCAGTTTAGTTAAAATTGAATTTCGCATCTGTACCTGTTAAACGAATAACCATGCAATTAAAATTTCAAAATTGGTGTCTAAATTTTATCAACAAAAGAATCATTGACAAAATATGAAGATTGTGCTGGTCTACACATTGTACCAATTATTACTATATCATCAAATGTTGTATTTCGTGTTGCACATTTTAACTAAATCTATAGAAATGCAAAAGAAGGATCATTACAGCTTAAACTCAAATGTCTTAGTGTTCACATGTACGCAAATGTCATGAATTTGATTGCCCATAGAAGGCAAAAGAGATACTAAAAAGGTATTGAATTACTGGCAGCAAAATGTACTTTTAGGACCGAAACATTACTAATTTGCTCCCTTTCTCGCTAATCTCAAACAACAAAAACGAAAGAAGTTCTAGTACTTCTTTTCCTTTTTATCATAACTTAAATTGTCCGTTCTTCTTTCTTTTTTTTTAATCTGCTAAACTCACAGACTAAGCCTTATATATCTGAGCTACAATTAGATTTTTTTTAAAATGGAAATCTGTCCTTAGAATTTATAATTTTCTCTTTAGCACAAAGAGCAATAATTAGATTGGAGAACCATGTGAAGATGATGGGGTGTGTTTTTAAAATTTTTTTAAGGGTTGTGAGTAATTTCCTTCTGATTGAACCGCTTTTGACAAAGGCTGCCAATTCAGTTGAAGTTCAATTTAGTAGAACCGTATGCCACTTGTTAAGAGTCCAATTCTAACTATAATTCTTTTCCTTCCCAATAAGAACGGTCAATATAGCCAATTGCGTGGCATTTTCACGAGAAATTCCACACAGCGTACCATTCAAATGCGGAAGGCCACAAACACTGCTGAGTGCTGACTGCACTGCATTTTAAGTGCGAGTCTTTCAATCCAGACTACTTAATCAGGGCGGGCGCTTACATTTCATCTATCTTATCTTAATTGCGGTCTTTCATGGTAATAGAGCATCGATGGATGTTGTATGCAGCGGATTTGTTCTTCTCATGATACTGCCTATCGCACCAGTAGCAATTGCAGGAGCAGCAAAGGAGTCTGCTGTGAATTTATTGGAAGCTGAAGCACTGCGCAAGAGTGGCTGGTGGGGAGACACTACTACTGCAACAAACGTCTCTGCCCATTGCTATTGGTATGGTATCATTTGCAACGATGCTGGTAGTGTTACCGACATACTACTTCGAAACTACGGAATTCTAGATGAGTTGACAAATTTCAGCTTCTCTTCTTTTCCGAACCTGGTTAGTCTAGATCTCATTGGAAATGGACTTCACGGAGCCATCCCACATCAAATAGGTGCACTCTCCAATCTCACCTATCTCACTTTGTCGAATAATTTTATCGAGGGCTTTATTCCCTCCTCCATCGCAAACTTGACAAATTTGGTTACTCTAAACTTGAGCTACAATTCCTTTTTTGGTCCCATCCCACCCACTCTTGGCCAATTGTCCAATCTAGAATTCCTGGACCTCAGCAATAACCACTTCAGTGGGATAATTCCTTCAACTCTTTTTAATTTGACAAATCTTTTTTGGCTAGACATTCACTCGAATCCCAAAATTGGAGGATTTCTCCCAGAAGAAATAGGAAATTTGAAGAGTTTAACTAAATTAGACTTGAGTAACAGTAGATTTTCTGGCAGCATCCCTCAAACTTTTGGACAATTGTCCAACCTTGACTCCCTTGACCTCAGCAATAACCATTTCAATGGAACGATTCCTTCAGCTCTTTTTAATTTGACAAATCTTTCCCGACTATACATTCACTCAAATCCCTCAATGGGAGGATTTCTCCCAAAAGAAATAGGAAATTTGAAGAATTTAGTTGAATTAGACTTGAGTAACAGTAGATTTTCTGGCAGTATCCCTCCAACTCTTGGACAATTATCCAACCTTGACTCCCTTAACCTCAGCAGTAACCACTTCAATGGGACAATTCCTTCAGCTCTTTTTAATTTGACAAATCTTTCCCAATTAGACATTCACTTGAATCTTATTTATGGTTCAATTCCCTCTGAAATAGGAAATTTAAAAATTTTGAAATTTCTTGTCCTTGGGTCCAACCGGCTGACTGGACAAATCCCTCCGACCCTTGGCAATCTAAATACTCTGTTTTCTTTGGACCTCTCTTCTAACCAAATAAGTGGTTCCATACCCCTTCAACTTTCCGATATATATTCTCTAAGATTTCTAGATCTTTCCTCAAACCAACTTACTGGCTCAATTCTTACCCAATTTGGGGATCACATTCTTAAATCCGAGGTGTACTTTTTGTATTTCAATCTTTCCCACAATATTCTCTCTGGCACTGTCCCCTCGTCTCTTCTGCGACTGGGCAACGTCGACCTGTCCTATAATGCTTTGGAAGGTGAGCTTCCGTGTGAGCTTGTCAATCAGTTTGGTTCAGAAAATTTTGCCGGCAATCCAGACTTGCGTTGCCCTTCCACTCTTTGTGGCATTTCTCCTTGTGTTATGAAAAATCACAGACATCACCCCCCATACTACATCATAGGTCTTGGCGTGCCCTTCTTGGTGTTCTCATTAATTGGCGGATTAGTGCTTTATATCTTCCACAGAACCAAAGTCAAGAAAGTGGAAGTTGAGCTGATGAACAATAAACATGGAGACATTTTCAGAATATGGAACTATGATGGACATATGGCTTATGAAGACATAATTAAAGCAACAAACGATTTTGATGTCAGTTATTGCATCGGGACAGGGGGGTATGGCTCTGTATACAGAGCACGGTTGCCAAGTGGGAAAGTAGTGGCTTTGAAAAAGCTTAACCGTTTGGAAGGCGAGAATCCAAATTTTGACAAGAGCTTTAGGAATGAAGCCGACATGCTATCTAAAATCAGGCACAGGAACATTGTAAAGCTCTTCGGATTCTGTCTGCACAAGCGATGCATGTTTCTGATTTATGAGTATATGGACAGAGGAAGCTTGTTTTGTATCTTGAGAGATGAAACTGAAGCTATGGAGCTGGACTGGATTAAAAGAGTGAATTTGATCAAGGGCATTGCCAGTGCGTTGTCCTACTTGCATCACGATTGTGATCCGCCAATCATTCACAGGGATGTATCAAGCAACAACATTCTTTTGAATTCACAGCTCGAAGCAACTCTTTCTGACTTTGGAACTGCGAGGATTTTGGAACTTGATTCATCAAATCAAACAGTCATTGCAGGCACCTTTGGTTACATGGCCCCAGGTAGGTTACCTTGTTATCCTAGATCACTTTCTTCTTTTCACCTTGTTTTTCATGTTTTCTTGATGCACATATTAGGCTTAACTTTCAATAGTAAAAAGAAAAAAATTCTTCCAACTGAAACGATTATTATTTTTATTTGGAATAGTAAGCCTAGAGTTGTCCCAGTTGAGATTAACTTTATTTTTATCCAAATATATACTTACTTGTCAATGCAGAGCTGGCCTATACCATGGTGGTCACTGAAAAGTCCGATGTGTATAGCTTTGGCGTTGTGGTGCTGGAAACGCTGTTTGGAAAGCATCCACAAGAATTCCTTTCCTCCTTTTCATCACAACCCAATGAACCAATAATGCTGAAGGATCTTCTTGATGCCCGTCTGCCCCCTCCGACTAACCCTTTGGTGGTTCGAAATGTGGTTGTCGCAACAGCGTTAGCCCTGGATTGCATCAATGCAAACCCGAAATGTCGACCAACAATGCAGCAAGTGGTGAACCGATTTGAAGTGGGCAGGCGAGAATCAACTAGGCCTTTGCACACCATTGCTGTGAATCAGCTTGTCAGTCCACCAGTACTTTCACTGCCTGACCAAACCTACACAGATGGACAAGTGGTTTAAGCACCACAAATGAATTCCAAGTGGATATCTCTGCCATCATCCAATTTTTCTGTCCATGTTTTTACCTAAACAACTTTGACATCTGGTAGGAAACAGAATAAGATCGTGCTTTGCAAAATACAAACTTGACCAAGCACTTAGATTGCTACATACTACCAATTAGTGTGCTAATGAAAATAAAGTGTACTAATTAATGAACAAGTGCTTGGATTCCCGGTAGTTCATCAATTGAGGAAAACGCTGGTGATTCCGTTTTTTTTTTTTTTAAGGAAAATGCTGGTGATACCTTATTGCTTCCTGGACTTTTAAGCTAAAGTGTATAATAGCCTAAGAAAACGTTGTACTATTAAAGAAATTCTGGAGCGCACAAGTACCCATAGAATCCAAGGAAAACAGGGAGTTGATATGTGTAGGAGGCCGTTTGGTTGGAGTGGAGTGGATATTTGCGTTGTTTCCAGAATGGTTGGTAAAAAGAATTATTGGTTGGGTTTTCACAATTGGGTGCTTTACAGATGGTTGATGATACTGTTATCCCATATGTGTACCAAGGCCACATTAGTAACTTGAGATCGAACTACAATACTGATCAAAGAAACATGAGTTAGTTTATCATTGTACAGATGCTTCCACAGTACGTTGTCCTCACTTGTTAGTTTGGACAATATTGTCATCTTCTTCAATACTGATAAAAGAACAAGATTCTCAACTTGAAAACAATTTACAACAAATTAAACCTTCGAGTGGAAACCAACTTCGATTATTATGTAGTTAGCTAATTCGGTTTTTCTTTTCGTAGCTAACTATATGTTCCGAAGCAAAGATTTTGGTATAGAAAGTTATATGTGCAGGTATTGTGCATTAATGGAATTATAGAAACACATTAGAAGGCTAATAGCAAGTTAAGTTATGCTATAGATGTTATGCACGTATCAGGTTAGATCCCGTCTTCCTTTGACCTTTTTAGTATTAGAAAACAATAAACATTATTCGTCGAAATAATTTTGTGAGTTCAAAAATTTATTGTGATTTTAACAACTTCTCAAATGAATGTATGATTGAAGAAATGATACTCTTTAGTAAAACTAATGCATTTTTCTCTTGCTAAATCAAAGGTAGGTGATTCCACATGTAGTTTAAAAAAAAATCCTGCAACAAACTTTTCTTTTAGTCCTAATTATGCATTGTTTTTCATTCCTGAACATATAAATGTATCAACTACTTTAATTAAATATTTATACCATAATCCTACCAAGTATGTTAAGACTAAACAATCAAACGAACTGAACTTCATTTTTATTATAAGTCATACATTAAAGATTTAGATATCGAGTTGTAGGTCATATCAACTAAGGTAGGATATTAAAGATAGTTTTTTCACCTACTTAGATAATAAAAGATATTTCTTCTTAAAACATTTTGTCTTAGATGTCAATTAATTTTCTTTCTTAATTCGAGTGGCATGGTTTTGATTATAATTGGTGCATTACATCATATGTATAATTTGATAATTTCATGCAATTAGCCTTTGAATTAGTTATTCATACCAAAAACCACCACATATAAACTCATATGTATTCATTCCAAATGTGTTAGCTTTACAATTCTTAGTATATAATTCTTATGTATGTTTTGATCCACAATATTATTAAAAAGTCTTTCAACATACTAGATGCAGTCCAGTTAAAGAAACAGTTAAGAACTATTTTAAATAAAAGTCAAGCCATAAAAGAGTATTTCGTTTAATAGGTTCGACTAACGAGTCTTCTAGGACACGCGTTATTGGTTAAAAGGGCGTCGATTGTTAATATTTTAGCAAAAGTGTAATTATTTCAGAAGAATAATTGTGTGTATTCATATTGTAAATTAGGTGCGATTTAAGTGTTTTAATGAGTTTCAGCACTCATTAAAAAGTCCTTGACATATTAATTCTTGAGAGTGCAACACCCTTTAAATTATCGAAAATAAAAGGAAAAAACAAAGCCTGACAAGAAACAGAAAAGTCTTCAACGTGTTTAAGCACCGCAGAAGAGTCTTCTAAGAAATTTTGCACAAGAATTGCAGTGAACTTGACTCTCAAATGTGAAATCAAATCAAGGCCAGAAAGAACACGTTACGAGTCTTCCTTGGTCCCCCTAAGGCGCGGATTGGAAAGACATTGACTTAGACATTAAATGCAAATCTTTAAATTCATGCTATCTCAGAAAGATTTGACGGGAATTAGCTGAAATATCAATGTCGCTATTACTTAAGTACTAAAACAAATAATGGCCTAACCATCCTGCATAAAATCGTATTGGAATTATATGAATAATGTAAAAATCACACGAGAATAAAATGAATATTCATGCGAATTAGAAATGGTTTAGTGGACATTATGATTTTATCACACACATTGTTGAGGGTATCTAGTTCAATTGCTGTTATTGATGGTGTTTTCCATCCCTTTTTCACTTTATATAGAATTACAAGAGAATTATGTGAAAATTTTAAGAGGTCATGTAGCAATATATAAAACTATAAGGGGGTTATATGTAATTTATCCTAAAAATAATTATCGAAATTCCAAGATCCTAAACAAGAAGCCAAGAAGGACAAATTACTAGCTACCCTCTTGTGCATTTGCATAATATCATATGATCCCTCTAAGGTTTTAAAATATCCACATAACTCCCTTATGATTTTATGTAAAGGGGAAGTTTGATGAAAAATAGTCTTCATAAGATGTTAGCTATAATGATAATATTGTCCTTATTTCGAGCACTAAATTGAATAAGGGTCTAATCACTTTTCATAAAATCATAAGAGGATTGTGTAGATAAATACGAAACTAGAGCAAATTAAGTGAATATTTATGCAAAACGATAGAGGACGTAAGTAGATATTTATGTAAACGAAGATGCTTTCCATCCATTTTTTATTGTATATAATGTCATAGGAGATTATGTGAGTATTTTGAAACTTTAAAGGAGGTCATGTCATATTACGCTAAAATACAAGAGGTTGAGCAATTTGCCTATATAAAAGAAGCCAAATTTTGTACCTCTGTAAAACTACTATAATATGATTCAAAGAGAAGCTTCTAGACTATGAATAGTTTTTCTTCCATGACAATAATACGCATTGTAAATGTAAGAGGGAAAGGAAAAAAAATTAATAGAAATTCCACTTTTTCACTATCTAAGAAACTTTTATCATCAATGGACTTTAAAACAAATAAGCTATATCTTAGTTGAACTTCTTGTACTTGAAGTTGGGGCTATATCTAAGAAGTTGCACACAAGACCCGAGTGAAAGACCGACTTTGACTCTCGAAAGCGAGATGAAATCAGATGCCGGAAAAGACAGCATTGTGAGTGTTCCAAATTAAAACGCGTAATAAAATATCCATGTCGGTTATTAGATTCAAAGGACCTTGACTTAATTGTAAATACAAGACTTTAAATCCAAACTAACCCAGGTTAATTAATTCATGCAATTGACTTGAAATGGCATAAAGGAATTAGCCAGCCACTTCATTTAGTGAAAAAGAGTAAATTGCTCAGCCGACTCCCAAAGCGATCCATCACTTTTGTACATTTTTGACCCCCAAATATTATATATATATATTATTTAAACCCTTGGACAAGTTAATGTGTAAGTTTTTGGCCATTCTATCACTTTTTGCTATTTGACCTGACAGAATGGAAGGGCAAAGGGCTGAAATTATCCGTTACATATTTGAGCAGGAGAATATACTTCTAAGGCCAACATATATATTATATACTACTCATATTTAGAGTTGTAAACGAATCGTGTCGAGTCGAGTATCTCATGTTTGAACTCTGTTCGTTAACGTATTCGAATAAGATTCATGTTCGTTTGATAATATTTGAGATCTAATTCTGTGTTGGTGTTCGATTCGTTAAACAAAATCCTAGTTCAAATTCTACTCGTTTAATATAACCGAGCCGTTTGCGAACAATTAAACCCATGTTTGCAAACAATTAAGCATGAAATTAGTATTACAATATTACCCATAAATTTTGTAAAATGACAATTAAGTCTATGTTCGTGAACGAACTCCTGTTCGTTCAATTACTTATCAAGTCAAAATATTTGTTCGAATTCGACTCATATAAAATTTCCAACGAGTCTAAATAGGCCGAGCTAATGAACAGTTCAGTTCATTTAATGGCTCTACTCATATTTCTCTTCTTTTCACGAGACTGTCAAAACAACGTTAAAGAAAGTACCAGTACTTTTTCTCCTTTCTTGTTTCTTTTTCGCTTCTAAATTCACAAATTAAGCCTTGCATGCTAAAATTTACTGTTAATCACATTTTCAAAATTTGCCCTTAGATTTCCTCTTTAGCAAAAAAGAGGACACCCATTGGATTTGAGAAGCATACGAGGATGATGGAGAATGTTCTTAAATAAGACAAAGTTTATGAATAATTTCCTTTTAATTGTACCACTTCTTCTTAAAATTTGGCAAAGGTTACCAATTTATTCAAAGTTCTATTGGGTAGAATTGTATACGTATCTGGTAAAAGTCCTTTTCCAAAAAAATATGTCAGTTCAAAGAAATAATAGAGTTACTGAATCATTCTCTTTCTGAGAAGCGTCTAAATTGCGTTTGCCTTTTAAGAACAATCAACTTGGTTGCAGAAACCTTTCAGCCTGATAAATTTGACCGGTTTTTGAACTATGAAAGATGTGACATATTAAAACACGTATGTCATGGTGCTTGTTTAACTGTCCATATCAAGTCATTAAATCCAAACTCCCACAATACTCTTCGGAAAATTTTTTCTTGCAGTTGTTCCAAACCAATTGCATCATAACTACACAATTCAAATTACACAGACCAACCAAATTTGTGAAAAAATCATAATATTATAGTTAAATTATGCAATCAGATTTTCAAATTTTGCGATAGAAGTAGTCATTCGACGCGACACACCACCAAAACCACCCACATATACAATAAAATTAACAAACAAAACTCACCTCAAATTGAACCACCAATAATAGTTTCACTTGAAAACCATTTTGGAATGCAGAGTGTAAAGGCAGTAAAAATAGCCCAATCTCGAAAGTCGAAAGAAAAAAAACTGAAGAATGTGAAGGAGAAGGCATTTGAACAACTATAATCGATGCTGAGGTATAAATTCATTAACATACCCACATTTTCTTCAGTTTAATTAAGATGTACATGACAATGACAATTGAATATGTTTTAAGCAATTGAATATCCTCAAGCGGTAAGATTATTGCAACATGCCTTTATTTCAATTGCACAATAAATACCACACTTCAAGTAAATGTGTTTGTAACACCATTTAAGTAATTGCACCAATACATAAGCTTGTATGACTTGTACATGATGCAAAAATGATTATAAAATAATTCTGTATTCCAAAAGTACCCAAATGTCTCCATAAATAAACGCTTTAAATGTGCAAATATGAGGAGATTTCTGTAAACATACCAAAACACATACTACCATCACTTGTATCCAAAGTTAAAAATAAACTCCACGTCATTTCACATTTAAAAAATACCCTTACATGCGGTTTGAAATTCAAAACCCTTTTTTACCACAACTCATTCTTATATAGTATAAGAATGTTTACTCCCTCACATTATAGCAATTCAAAAAAAAAAAGAAAAAGAAAAGAAAAAGGAAACTAAACTTAGGTCATGTTTGGAATGCATTTTCTGAATTTTTTGTAAAAAAAATTACTGTACGATTTGATATATGTGAGATAAAAAGATGATTGACAAAATATGTTCACAAAAAATATAGCAATTGAACACAATAACTTTCTCCAAAACAAAAAAAATTGCTTTCCAAACAAGTAAGTTTGTAATTTCCCCCGTCTCCTCCTTCTCATCACATTGAACACAATACTTTCTCTAACTCTTCACCAACTATGAATACTTTTTTTGAAATCAAGTACTCATAGAGAGTTTTGATACCTAGTATGGTAATAAATGTTTTAGAATTTTTTATAGTTGCACTTAGGGGCTGCAAACGAGCCGAACGAGTCGAGTTTTGAGCTTCGAGCCGAGCCTCGACTAAATTTACCAAATTCCAGCTCGAGTCGACGAGCCGGCAATTTTACACAGCTCGAGCTCGACTCGAATAAGTCGAGCCAAGCTCGACTCGAGTTTCGAGCTTCCGAAAAAATAAAATAAAAAATTTATTTTTAAAAAATAAATAAAATAATATTTTTTTTCTTAATAAATAATAAATATTAAGGATAATCGTAATTTTACTATGAAAATAAAAAACATAAAAAAAAATATATAATATACGTAATTTTATTATTAAATAAAAATAAAAATATATATATATATATCCAAGTCGCGAGCTAACGAGCTTAATATTCTGAGTTCGAACTCGAGCTTAATATAATAGAGCTCGACTCGAGCTTGAGCGGCTCGCAGGCTCGATTCGTTTGCAACCTAAGTTTTGCACTACAAAGGGTAAAATGGTGCCAAATCACAAAACCCCCATCAAGAATTTGATAATCTTACTAATCCCGTAAAAAGAAAAAAACACTAACAATAAGTATAATTATCATGGTCTTAGATTTTCCAAAAGCATAATTTAACAAGATAACTTAAATTCTTTTATCAATTTGTAAGAGAGTAAAATTAAGCAGTTTATAAATTTTTAAGTGCAAAAAAAATAATTTCAAAAATCCTAGGGGCTATCTAGTTAAAACTCAAACTTCGGCTATTAATGAGATAGTTTGGATTGCACTTTTTGAAAAGTTTTTTTTTAACAAAAAATTACTTAACACTTTTTTCGGATATGATGTATGTGAGGTAAAATTAAAAAATATGTAAAAAAAAAAATCACCAAAACCATAAAAATATTCTTAAAAAATTAATAATCTAGACTAGCGACGGATTTAAGGTGGGGGCACTGGGGGCACGGGCCCCCACTGTCCCCCTTAAATTCTTATAATATTTATACAATTTTAACGTAATTTTGAGTGTGCCTCCACTCCCCAAATTCCCTTTCCTCCTTTGTCCCCAATTCCCCCCCTACAACCGATGGTCTATCTTTCTTAATCCATCCTTTACTTCCTTTATCCCCACTTCCCAATTTCCTTTTCCTCCATCATTTATTGCTCCTCTGATTTCCCTTTTTCCCCCCCAACAAAGCCACAAATCTATCTGCACCGAACTTTGCTCATAAGCACATCCCATATGCCGTCCCACACTGAATTGGATATTCTAAGTTGGATATTCTTGCACTTGACACTGAATTGCACACTTATATTAATGACTTGAAATCAGCTAAGGAATTTCTCGATTTAAGAAAAATCTCTGATCTAGCTCAAAGGTTGGTGGAGACTAAGAGAGATATTGTGTATCTATTGGTTTATATGCTCTTAAAGTTGGTTTTGATTTTGCCTGTTGCTACAGTTACAGTAGAAAGGGCTTTTTCAGCTATAAATATAGTGAAGAATCGGTTACGAAATAAAATGGGAGACACTTAGATGAATAATTATTTAGTTACTTATATTGAGAAAAATATACTTCGTGAAGTTCAAAATGAGAAAGTCGTAGACAGTTATCAAAATATGAAAACTCGCCGTGAACAATTGTAAATAGTTTAGTTTGTTTTTGAAATAAAATTATTATTACATTAATAATTTTGAGTTTGTCTTTTTATGTTTTTCATGGAATATACGTATCATTTGCACTTGTTGGTGATTTTTTTTTTTTGGCTTAAAAAACTAGAAAAAAAAGCAGATAAAAAATTTTAGTGTTATTTTTGCCCCCATTGAGATTTTTTTCTGGCTCCGCCACTGCTAGCAACTTTTTTTTTTTCTACCAAAAAATTTTAAAAATTTACTTCACCCTCATATGGTTCTTAAATCTAATTATTGCTCTCTTTGTACTAAAGAATAAATTCTAAATTCAGAGCAGATTTCTAAAACCAAAAAAAAAAAAATTGTAACTCTTAGATATAAGACGTAGCTTGTCAATCCTGGACATTAAAAAGAAAGAAGGAAGAACAATTTGAGTATTCCGTGGTAGTCTGGATTTAATGACTTGATATGGATAGTTAAACAAGCACCATGACATACATGTTTTAATGTGTACCACTAGAATTGTTGTGTGTAATTTGTTAGAAATGCCATTAAAACAAAACACACTCTGTATAATTCCTCTAAAGTCCCTAGATCATGTACACATTCACATCTCCCCCGGTGAATTGATTGGTTAAAATAATCTTGTTGATCAGGATTTTCCTGTCTCCTCGATATTTTGGTCCCAATAATGATTTTTTTATTTATTTGAATAATTAGTAATGCATAAGATATACTCATCTTTTTTCACAATTCGTAAGCTTAAACCTGTGATTGGAGGGATTGTTTAGCATTGATTACTGGTTAATGGGCATTGCTCAAAGTCACATCTTTCAAGTTTCAAAAACCAGTCAAATTTATCGGGCTGAAAGGTTTCTATTCAACTATGTTGATTGTTCTTAAAAGGCAAATGCAGTTTAGACACTTCTCAGAAAGAGAATGATTCATTAATTAGCCCCATTTGGATTGCATTTTCCGTCATTTTCCATGGAAAAATTACTGTAGCGATTTGATGTATGTGAGGAAAAAAGGTAATAGGGAAATGTGATCACGGAACACGGTGCAATTTTCTGGCAGAAAATGGCAATCCAAACAGGGTTCTTTGAACTGACATATTTTTTTAGAAAAGGACTTTTATCAGATACGTATACAATTCTACCCAATCGAAATTCAAATAAATTGGTAACCTTTGCCAAGATTTAAGAAAAAGTGGTACAGTTAAACAGAAATTATTCATAACCTTTTTCTTATTTAAGAACATTCTCCATCATCCTCATATGCTTTACAAATCCAATGGGTGTCCTCTTTTGTGCTAAAGGGAAAATCCAAGGGCAAATTTTAAAAATGAGATTAACAGTAAATTTTAGCATACAAGGCTTAGTTTGTGAATTTAGCAGCGAAAAAGAAACAAGAAAAAGGAGAGAAAGTACTAGCACTTTCTTTGACATTGTTTTGACAGTCTCATGAGAAGAAGAGAAATATAAGTAGAGCTGTTAAACGAACTGAACTGTTCATTAGCTTGGCCCGTTTAGACTCGTTCGAAATTTTATATGAGTCGAATTCGAACAAATATTTTGGTTTGATAAGTAATCGAATGAACACGAGTTCGTTCATGAACATGGACCTAATTGTCATTTTACAAAATTTATGGTTAATATTATATTCCTAATTCCATATTTAATTGATCGCAAACATGTGTTTCATTGTTTGTGAACGGCTCGGTTATATTAAACGGGTCGAATTCTAACTAGGATTTTCTTAACGAATCGAACACCAACACAGATTTGGATTTCGAATATTATCGAATGAACATGAGTTTTGTTCGAATAACTTAACAAACAGAATTCAAACATGAGATACTCGACTCTCGACTGGACTCGTTTACAACTCTCTAAATATGAGTAGTATATAATATATATGTTGGGCGGCTTAGAAGTGTATTCTCCTGCTCAAATATGTGAACGGATAATTTCGCCCCTTTGCCCCATTCTGTCAGGTCAAATAGCAAAGTTGATAGAATGGCCAACTTAAACTAATTGTCTAAGGGTTTAAATAACATATATATAATTTGGGGGTTAAAGTGGTATAAAGTGATGGATCGCTTTAGAGTCGGCTGAGGAATTTACTCTTTTTTTACTAATGAGGTGGCTAATTCCTTCTATACCATTTCAGGTCAATTGCATGAATCAAGTAGCCTGGGTTAGCTTGGATTTAAAGTCTTGCATTTACAATCAAGTCAAGGTCCTTCGAATCTATTAACCGACATGGACATTTTATTATGCGTTGTAATTTGGAACACTCGCAAAGCTGTCTTTTTCGGCCTTTGATCTCATTCCGCTT
>NW_020862481.1:0-53050 GCF_003713205.1 Coffea eugenioides | reverse complement strand
CCCCTTCCCCTTGGTTGCTTGTTTTGTTGCTACATGTTTAATTGCTTTGATAGGGCCTCGCATCTAGTCGAGCATGCTAAATGTTATGTGCTATGTGTTTATACGTGTTTGGCATGTCTACTCGCTTTCTATAGCATGAATGAATGTGATGGATGAATGTACGTCACCACACTAGTCCAATGCTAGTTGTGGCTCATTAGGTATTTCCCCTCGTTAGCACATCATTTGCTTGTTCACCACATATCACGCATTTTTCTTAGCTTTATCATTTGGCATGCTCCTCGAGCCCCTTTTCCCTCATTTTAGGATTTTTGCATCTCATGCTAGTTAGGGTACATTTGCCTGAAGAGTCCCCTTAAATATGGGATATAGACGAGTGTGGCTTTTTCTAAGCCTTAGCACGCTTGTATTCCCTCTATCAAAGGGCAAATTGAGTCACGATTTAGGTCTCCCCGTACCCATCTTGCTTGCATTCCCTAGGCTCATGCATTCTCAATCCACTCTATCATCACACTTTCACTTTTGTCTCATTTGCACACATGCACCTTTTTATCACTTTCACCTGCACACGAACACTCTTTTATCTCCACTTGCACACGAACACTTTTTTATCTTCACTTGCACGAGCATTTTTATCTTCACTCGCACACGAGTACTTTCATCTACATTCGCACACCTTCACTTATATCTTATTACTTTTATCATTTTTCTCATTTCACACAAACTCACACTTTCACATGGCATGCATTCCACTCACTTTTTACGTCATTTAGGTTTAGGTGTGACCTCTCCAAAAGGATCATTATTGGGCTTCACAATTAATGTGATTGGCACCACTCAACCTTTGAAGAGAAATTTCCCCCAATCCCCCTAGGTCTAGGTTTTTGCATTCATATAGACATATCCAATACGCGATACATACCTTGGGTAGAAAAATTAGGAAAAATTGGTTTGAGTCGCGCAACTAGCCTTGGCTAGGTCAAAGGGGTGCCTTGGATTCTATCCTTGCCTTCCCCTTTGTCAAACGTGACCCCCGAACCTTTTTCTTTGGCTTACGTGGACTAGGAGTCGTTTTAAAAAGGGTTTTACTACTTTGTCTTTAAAAACACTTTTTGGGTGACTTGGTACACCCCAAATCTATACCAAGTGGCGACTCCGTTTTCATATCTAAAAAACCTAGTTTCTAAGTAAATTTCATGGTTTGGGCCAAAATCTGTACGTTCCCAAATGGTCCATGCGCCTTCTGTATACTTCTTCGATTTTTTGCTACAGTTCCACCACTTACTTCGCATCTACACATCACTCACATTCACCATACTTCATTTCGATAAAGTTTGCGCGACAGTTGGCGACTCCACTGGGGATTTCCTAAGTGGGTCCAAGCATTTGATTTGACCATTCTTTTCCCTTTTCTACCCTTTTTATGCATAGCATTTGGATATTAGGGTTGCATTTTTCTATTTTTAGGACTTTTGGCCTTGCACGCGTATCAAACTACTCCCTCACTCACGTATGTATGATTGGTTGTTTGGATGTATATTTTACTTGTTTTATCTCGCGCTTGCATTGCATTTGGGTGGGGGGACATATCCTAGAGCCTCGCGTTGGTTCTTGATCCCTCCCCTCCAAACGAGCACTAGCATACGTGCATACGCTTTAATTTTTCACCCTCCTTTATTTTTCTTTTAGTGGCTTGTCACGCCACTCCACCCTATTAGGATTTTAGGCGACTCACTTGGACGTGTGACCGCGACACGACGTGTGCGTAGCACGATCCGAGGGGTCACTCAATCTTCCGCTTTAAGCTTTGGGTTGATAGCCTTTAGCTTTTAGTCGAAGATTGAGGATTTTTGATAGATTCACTCAGACATGTGGCCGTGACACGACGTGTGCGTAGCAATGTCTGGGGAATCGCTTGAGCCACCGACAAAGAACCTTGGGATTGATGACCCTTGGTTTCTAAGTCTGAAGGCTCGGGGACCTGAGCTCATCGAGTCTAGATGCATTAGTGAACCCCAACCTCATGCATCCATGATAGCTTGCCTAGGGCAGAGTCGGCCTTATCCTAAGCTAGGGACACTATTCACGAGGGGAGGGGTCCAACCCCTTGTTCCTTTTTATTGCTTTATTTCTTTGATTGCTTTATCTTGTTATGACAATGTGTTATGTGCATTTATCTGGCTGAGCTAACTTTTCTTGGTTTTGTGTCCCCATTGCATTCACAAACTCTAGCAAATAAGAGGTCTGGTACGACCTCCTTTTAGAACCTACCCTTATAGATAGGTTATTGCACGTTTAAATATTTTGGTATATTGCATTCATAGATTAGTAATTGCATATCATTCTAGGCCTACCTTGGCGTATAAAAGGTCCTTTTAGATCATGATTTCATTTCAAATTGCATGTTTTACTGCTTTAATAAAATGGCATCACGCATAAACCATAGAAAGGGAATACCACATAGGGAATCCCGTGGTTAGGAATAAGCCACCCCATGTCTCGGATATATAATCCAATGAGACTTGCACATTTACATTCTGTACCATCCAAAGGGGTAGTGCACAAGGTAAGGTAGGATCCGATCATTTTCATAGAGTGATCTTTGGAATATGAGCATCTAATAATCACTTTTTGGCCATTTTATCAAAAATTGGTAAAAATCCCTTGCGTGAAGGACATTAATTTGAAGAAATTCACAAATGATTCCTCCTATTGAGACGATAAATAAATTGAGGCCAAAATTTGATTTTTAGAAGGTCATAGACTAATGCACCTCAATAATTTTGAAATAACCAATGGCCGGACAATTCAACCAATCCATTTTGCCAATTCATTCAATAAATCATCAATTCATTTGACCAATTTACCCTTTTGGGTCACATGGTCGATTTTTGGATAAATCATCAATTCATTTGACCAATTTACCCTTTTTAGGGTCACCTGGTCGATTTTTGAATAAATCATCAATTCATTTGACCAATTTACCCTTTTGGGTCACATGGTCGATTTTGAATAAATCGTCAGTTCATTTGACCGATTTACCCTTTTTAGGGTCATTCGGCCGATTTTTGAATAAATCACTAATTTAATTTCATTCATTTGGCCAATTTACCCATTTTTAGGGCAACCGAGCCGATTTTGAATAAATCAAGTTTCGTTCAATCTATTTGATCAATTTACCCTTTTTAGGGTGATCTGATTAATTTTGGATAAATTAAATTTCATTCAATTCATTTGACCTGTTTCCCTTTTTAGGGTAATCCGGTCGATTTTTAATAAATTGTCAATTTCATTTGACCAATTAGGATTTCAATGTCGAATTTCAAAATGGAAAACCTAGTCGATTTTGAGAAAAACATCCATTGCATCCAGCCATTTGATCAGTTGGAGTTTTGACCCGTGCTTCACTGAGAAAAGTTCCAATCTCTTCGATAGGAAGTTCGTCAAGGTCAAACCCGTGCGTTTTTGCAAATTCTTGTATCGATCAAAAGTGATCAATCCCTTCGGACGAGGTCCTCATTTTGACAAAGTGTCTCTCGTCACTCCAATTGACCAAATTTTTCAAAATTATTTTTCACTCAATGAGTTGATCAGATCCGTCAGGTATGGTATAGTGCCTACCCTAGAGGATTGCATTTTCATGCTAGGCCTACCCTTGGCACAAAAAGGGTTCCCCCATAGGACATGCATACCAATTTTATAGTCTTGATTACTAACTCTGGGTATTTTTCTTTTGTTTTCCCCCCTTCCCTGCATTCATAAAAATACTTCAATAAAGGGAAAATATTTTTCTATATCTGATGGCACTTTCGATCTAATAAAGTGTCAAAACTGCAAGTGTTATTTGATTCTTGGGCAGATCCTACAACGAAAACATAAATGATTTATCTGGAAGCTCTACGCTAAAGCCTCTGAGAGATGTTGTAATTGTTTTCCAAAGGAAAATTTTGTATATTTGATTTGTTAATACATTTTGTTCCCAAGAGAAAAGAGACAAAAAGTGTATATGTGGAGCTCTTTACAAGTCTCTCTCTTCTCATTTGTACCATAATTGAATGAGAAATTTTGTTTCAAACTTTTTCAGCAATAAAATTTTTGGACAATTATTGTTTTGTGTATATTTATGTACATTTCATTCTTTATTCTTACTCATTGGAGATTTCATGATGATTTTTGAGAAATAAGACCCAATTTGAGATTTTTCAACCTATAGCCTGAATTTCACAAGTGTATGCTTCCTAAAATCCTTACCCTCGATTGGTGTTCCAACCTGTACAATAAGAGTGCTCAGAAAGAAAGAGAGTGAACGGTCACTCAAAAGGCCCTATGAGATACCTTTCTCCTTCACTTAATTCCAAAATAAAATCAGTCACATTGATTGATAAATTGTAAATTGGGGCAACTTTTGCTTGAAAATGTTCAAGATGTCCAATCTGGTTCAATCACATCTAAGTGAAAGCAAAAATGTGCATTGTTCTTATTTGTTTGAAAATTTGGAATGATACTTCAAGCATTCGTTTCATTACCTATACAGATTTTTATCATTTGCTCTCCCATTTGAGCCTCTGAAAGAATAATTTCGTTTCAAATAAGGGTCTTAATGATCACTACCCTTCATTGAAAAATTTTCAAATATCAAAAGAAGAATGGATTTTCAATGACCATTTCGCTACTTCGGTTGTCATGAGGTATAAGAATGATACTTTTGGCCGTCATTTCTACAATCTAAACACTGATCATCCCTTGCATCCTCATTTGAGCTAAAAATTGGTGGTTCTTTTCGAGTGCACATATGATCGCACCCCACATTGGGGAAGGAGATTGGGGAATTTTGAAAAAAGAGAAAAGCAAAAATGCTAGAATAAGGAGGGAACCGCAAATTGGGGAAATTTGATTCCACTTGGGGTCCAGTTTTGAAAAAAAGAAGGAGAAAGAAAGGGAAGAGTTTTGTCCGCACGGATCGCCTACGTTTCCCAAATATGGACGAACAAGGGTCTTCCTCAGTCAGTTAATTCAGATACACGCAAAAAATTCGCATTAACGAAAGTTTCTTTTCAGAGTTATTGTAAGGAACGGAATACAAGTCAGGCCATCTTCTTTTCCAATCGAACATGTTATCCCTAGTTATCCCTTTTGAGCCTTCAGAATAAAATCTTCGTTTGGCAACCCGTGAGAATCGCAAACCCCACACTGGGGGGCGAGTTTGAGTTGAAAAGAAAATTTCAAGAAGTGAAAGTGAAAAGCAACAAAATCAAAAACAAAAGAAGAAAAGAGAACCTCAGTTCAAAAATAAACTGGGGCAAAATTTTGTGGAATTTCAAAGAATGGCAAAAAAAGGCAAAAAAAAAAGTCAAAAGAAAAAGGAAATGAAAGTGAAAAGCCTCAATTGAGCAAAAACTGAGGCAAGTTCTGATTTTACCCTAAAATGGGGTTTGGCGCAACAATGCGATCTCAGATTCTTCAAACCACTTTTGAAATCCGTTTTCAAGCCTTAACCTTTCTAAGCACCCCACCTGACCCCAGTACAAAAGCCGAAAGCCCTGACTTCTGTTCTTTGCAATGGCCCTGTCAAGAAAATTTCTGATGTCGGAAATTTTAGCTGTATTTCTGAATTGATTTGGTGTGAGGATGACACTGCTCTTCGTGTGAAACCCCGAGTGGGTATTTCTGGAAAAGAAGGGAAAAGGAAAATGAGCGAAATGAATGCAAAGAAAGATGCAAAAGATTTGATGTTGGACGACCCTGTTGGGTGATGATAAAAAGTCAAACAAAGTCCAAGAATCTGGAGTCCAGATGGGGGCAATGTTGAAAAATGCGATCTTCGATGCAATGTCCTTTGGAAATTATTTCTTTAGCTATCGTTCTCAAGCCAAATTACAAGCTAATAAAGTCCATCGTTGATTTATTCATTCATGACAATCCAAAGTGAGGAATATGCTCATAAAAATCCATCATAAGGGTATAACCGGATTTCACATGTTTAGCTATCATTTCTACCCAAAATTTTGCAAGCCCATGAAGCTTATACGTTGACTAGGTTTTCTTAAGAAATAAGGGTGACAAACTCTTTGCTTTCACTAAGATGTGATGTTGAATGGATTACATTTTTTAGCACAAGAGCCAGATAAATCTTAGCCTCTCATTTCCCTTAACCACCGCAAAATCAAAAATAAAGTCACTTGATTGGTCCTGAGAGACGAGCCAACTGGAAAGGGTCACCCACTACCCAAAGCACCGATGCTAAAAGTGAGGAAGAAATCTTCTTGAATTTGGTGTTATCTTGGAAATATTCATCATGAATTTTGCTATATGAGTTTAAGCAAGAAATTTCAATTTTCTTCACATGCTATGCATACTTTGTTCAAACAAATGAAGCGTCATCCAAGCAAAATTTTTGAAGTCAAGTGGGCCCATACTGGGGCAAATTTTTGTTTGTGAGATTTCACAAAATAAGCCCACACAGGGGCAAATATTTGTGTAATCCAATTGAGGATTTCGTCCAAGAATCAAATAATGTATTTTTCAAGTCAATCACGCTGCCCTTTTCATGAAAATTTGAAGTGCATGTAAGCCCCCTTGTGCAGGTATTCATAGTCGAAATCGACGAAAGAGCTTCTGAGTTGTGGAAGGGCGATGCCGAAGAAAGAGAAGAAAGAAGGGAAAGAGAAGGCCCTACACTGGGGCAAATTATTTTTGAAAAAAATTCTCTCGAAAAATCAGAAAATTCAAAAGTCAAAAATCAAAAATCAAAATTCAAATTTTTGTTACTTGGAAAATCAAATTTCTTGATCTTGACAAGTCAAATTCAATTTCTTGACCAATTGGATGGCAGGATTGGGTCTTATCCCACTGGCCATTCACTTTATCACGTTGGGCCTGGGCTTTGTGCCGCCAACATCACTTTATCATGTTGGGCCTGGGCTTTGTGCCGCCAACTTCACTTTATCACGTTGGGCCTGGGCTTTGTGCCGCCAACCTTCACAAAAGTCATGTTGGGATTGCGTTTCATTCAACCACCGTTAGCATCGAGTCTATCTCACTAACGTGTGCGTTTCTATTTCAACCACCGTTAGCATCGAGTCTATCTCACTAACGTGTGCGTTTCTATTTCAACCGCCGTTAGCATCGAGTCTATCTCACTAACGTGTGCGTTTCTATTTCACCGGCGTTAGCATCGAGTCTATCTCACTAACGTGCGTGTTCTATTTCACCGCAGTTAGCATCGAGTCTATCTCACTAATGTGCGTGCTTTACTTCAACCGCCGTTAGCATCGAGTCCATCTCACTAACGTGTGTGTTTCATCCTGCCACCGTTAGCATCGAGTCTATCTCACTAACGCGTGTGTTTTATTCTTATCTCGGCAGGACCGGGTATAATCCCGCTGACCGTTTTTATCAAATTGGGACCGGGTTTTATCCCGCCAATCTCGGCAGGACCGGGTATAATCCCGCTGACCGTTTTTATCAAATTGGGACCGGGTTTTATCCCGCCAATCTCGGCAGGACCGGGTAATCCCGCTGACCGTTTTTATCACGGGACCGGGTTTTATCCCGCCAATCTCGGCAGGACCGGGTTATAATCCCGCTGACCGTTTTTATCAAATTGGGACCGGGTTTTATCCCGCCAATCTCGGCAGGACCGGGTATAATCCCGCTGACCGCTTTTTATCAAATTGGGACCGGGTTTCATCCCGCCAATCTCGGCAGGACCGGGTTTAATCCCGCTGACCGTTATCTCACATTGGGACCGGGTTTTATCCCGCCAATCTCGGCAGGACCGGGTTTAATCCCGCTGACCGCTTATCTCACACTGGGACCGGGTTTTATCCCGCCAATCTCGGCAGGACCGGGTTTTATCCCGCTGACCGTCCACACCCCGTCAGGCTCAGATGTCGTCTCACTGACCAATTCATCACACTGGGGCAAATCTTCGGATAATTGTTCGAGCAGTTTGATAAAGGAGTCAGTCCCTGTTTCTAAAGCGTCCATTTGTGCGAGACGTTTTCACCGCCAAATAACACAGGTAAGTATTTGGTGTCTACTTCTTTGTCTCAAGTTTTTTCAAAACTCAGACAAAGAGGGGCAAACTGTAGACACCAAATTTTAGCTCAAGTTCATTTACTCTTTATTTCTTAGTTTTTGTTTTTGTCATGATTGTTTTATTCATTTTTAGTTTTTAGTCTTTTTAGTTTTCATGTTATTATTTTATTTTTAATTTTTAAAGCTTTTAGCATGGAATTGCTCAAAAGAAAAAGAAAACAATGGAAAAATGTAGAAAAGATTGGAAAATGGCCATTTTTGTTGTTTTTAGTTGTTTAGATTTTTTTAAATTGTTTTCATTTGTTATTATTATTATTATTACTTGGTTTTTGTCAATTCTGTTAATTAGTTATTATTATTTAGTTTTACGTTTGTTTTTGTTAAAATTATAAAAAAAAAAAGAAGTCACGCATGCCAAAAGCTGCGTGTTGCCGCAGCTTGCAAGAAGGAGTTGCAGGGAGTCCTTGGGGGGTAAAATTTAGCTACAAAGGCCAGGTGCCTAGGACACCTGGAAGGTGAGATGAATCTAGAAGTAGAGGGCCGTAGGATGAAGGGTTCTGGGGGAAGTTGGGTTGTATTTGAGAGTAGCCGCAAAGAGGAGAGCAAGGAGAGAGGGGTGCGGGAGAGTTTTCTGGGACGGCAAAAAGAAAGGAAAAACTGAGAGGAGAGAACGGCTAAAAACTGGAGAGAGCAGGGAGTTTTTGGGGGGCTAGCAGCGATTCCCCAAGATGCGTCTGACGAACAGCAACGAAGGTCGGAGACTATACCTACGAGGCACCGTGGCACATATACGCCATGAACTAGAGCGTCCGCAGGGACCAAGAATACTGGCTAACCATCGCCAGTCTCATGGAGCAGTATCTCAACCGCCTGGAAATCGTCCAGCTCGATGACACCAACGGCGAGATCCGCTCCGACCCCAACCTCTGCTTCGAGCATCCCTATCTCCCTACCAAGATTATCTTCATCCCTGACAAGGAGTACCAGAAGCTCGACCTCCTCGCCACCTCCAGTGACTGGGTTTGGAGGGTCGCCGACGATGGAGCCCGTGTCGACATGAAGAGTTTCCTCAACAACAACCGCAACAGCGAGTTCTCCGACCCCCCTAACCTCCTTCGACTGGAACGAGAGCTCCGAGCCCAATACGCCGCTCGTCCGCCTTGGTTCGAACGAACAGGACCCCCGGTACATGGCCACTATCATTATGGACAGCGCCAAGGTGGTCGTCTTGGACATCCGTTTCCCACGCTTCCAGTCGTGGAGCTGCAGTGGCACCAGGCCAGTGTCAACGCCATCGCCTGGACTCCCCACAGCTCGTGCCACATCTGCACTGCTGGAGATGACTCCCAGGCCCTCATTTGGGATCTCTCTTCCATGGGCTAGCCCATTGAGGGCGGATTGGACCCCATTCTCGTTTATACTGCCGGTGCCGAAATTGAGCAGCCACGGTGGTCCTCTTCCTAGCCTGATTGGGTTGCCATCGCCTTCTCGAATAAGCTTCAGATGTTGAAGGTATGACTCGTGTTTCATTGTCTGGATCCCAGGTATTCGCTACCGTAGCTGCAATAATCGTCTTCTTATCCCTTGTTTGGATTGCATGATATTTTTCTGAGTTGCTTGTTCACTTGGATCATGGTTGCTTAATCTAAAGTTGTTAGTTGCTTAATCCTAGTCGAAGTTGTGTATTTGAACCAGAAAATCTGGGTCAGTTTGCAAGCAAAGTGCAGCAATTTCATTCTTGGTTGATTGAAGCTTAATAGAAAATAGTTGCAGAAAATTGTATCTGAAAAATGCAGAAATGTTTTCGATGTTTGCGGCTGGTTTTTCTTTTGTTCGTTCATATGTTCCAGTAGCAGTTTTCCTTGCGTTTCTGTGAATCTTGGTGATTGCTTAAGAGCATGTTTGAGGGGTTTTTGGTTTGGGCAGCATTACGCCAGATTTTAGTTGCTGTTTTCCTTTTACAAGGCATGCGTGTGATTAGCAACTTAGAAAATAACAGCCATCAACCCGGATTTTCCTGATTTGATCTAGCAATGATAGTATATTATTTGGCTTGGTTGATGGTTTGGGGATTGTCTTATGATCATTTGATTCAAAAGTTGTTTTTGGTTGGTAATGTTTGGGGTGGTAATGAAGCAACAGGCTGCGGTTGAAGGTGAACCAGGAAATGAGAAACAAAGGCTTCGTGCATGCATGAAATAATTCTTTAAAATTGCCTCTTAACCCCCTCAAGTCTCCCCTTGTCCTGCTATGGCCCAATCAATTGAATGATTTCCTCAATTTGGCCCTTGGTAGCTTTTAATTTTACAACTTCATTGCTTGTTTCTTTCAATTGATTACCATGCTCTGTTTCAATTGCACTTAATTCATGACTTTAGGGGCTTTATAACCAAGTGAGCTCGTGTCTGCCTATTTTCTTCAATTTTCCCAAATAAATTGGTACCTTGACCATTTCTTTTATTTTGGAGGATAAATAAGTGATTTCACTTCATTGGGGCCCGATTGCAAGGGAGGTAACCTCTATCTCCTTGATTTTCATTTCTCCTATGTGATCCAACGTGCTAAGTGTGAATTGCATGTCTACGTTGCTTTCCTTGCCTTTCTTTAATTTCTTTCATTTATTTTATTTACTTTTGCTTTTTATTTAAGTTATTCATTATGGGGTATGTGTACACCTCTTGGCTTGTAATAGATAGGGCTCGGAGAGCATCTGGTCCATTTCCCCTTCCCCTTTATGCTTTTATGGGGTATGTGTACACCTCTTGGCTTGTAATAGCTAGGGCTCGGAGAGCATCTGGTCCATTTCCCCTTCCCCTTGGTTGCTTGTTTTGTTGCTACATGTTTAATTGCTTTGATAGGGCCTCGCATCTAGTCGAGCATGCTAAATGTTATGTGCTATGTGTTTATACGTGTTTGGCATGTCTACTCGCTTTCTATAGCATGAATGAATGTGATGGATGAATGTACGTCACCACACTAGTCCAATGCTAGTTGTGGCTCATTAGGTATTTCCCCTCGTTAGCACATCATTTGCTTGTTCACCACATATCACGCATTTTTCTTAGCTTTATCATTTGGCATGCTCCTCGAGCCCCTTTTCCCTCATTTTAGGATTTTTGCATCTCATGCTAGTTAGGGTACATTTGCCTGAAGAGTCCCCTTAAATATGGGATATAGACGAGTGTGGCTTTTTCTAAGCCTTAGCACGCTTGTATTCCCTCTATCAAAGGGCAAATTGAGTCACGATTTAGGTCTCCCCGTACCCATCTTGCTTGCATTCCCTAGGCTCATGCATTCTCAATCCACTCTATCATCACACTTTCACTTTTGTCTCATTTGCACACATGCACCTTTTTATCACTTTCACCTGCACACGAACACTCTTTTATCTCCACTTGCACACGAACACTTTTTTATCTTCACTTGCACGAGCATTTTTATCTTCACTCGCACACGAGTACTTTCATCTACATTCGCACACCTTCACTTATATCTTATTACTTTTATCATTTTTCTCATTTCACACAAACTCACACTTTCACATGGCATGCATTCCACTCACTTTTTACGTCATTTAGGTTTAGGTGTGACCTCTCCAAAAGGATCATTATTGGGCTTCACAATTAATGTGATTGGCACCACTCAACCTTTGAAGAGAAATTTCCCCCAATCCCCCTAGGTCTAGGTTTTTGCATTCATATAGACATATCCAATACGCGATACATACCTTGGGTAGAAAAATTAGGAAAAATTGGTTTGAGTCGCGCAACTAGCCTTGGCTAGGTCAAAGGGGTGCCTTGGATTCTATCCTTGCCTTCCCCTTTGTCAAACGTGACCCCCGAACCTTTTTCTTTGGCTTACGTGGACTAGGAGTCGTTTTAAAAAGGGTTTTACTACTTTGTCTTTAAAAACACTTTTTGGGTGACTTGGTACACCCCAAATCTATACCAAGTGGCGACTCCGTTTTCATATCTAAAAAACCCTTTTTAAAATTTCATTTGGCCAAATCGTCGCTTTCCAAAGTCCCATGGCCTTTTTACTTTTCATTTTGCACACGTTCACACCACACTTCGCACACACATCACTCACATCACACATACTCATTCGAAAAATGGGGCGCGACATCAATTTTTGAGAGACTAAAGTTCTCTTTTAAGACATTGTCCTATATCTAAGCAAATGCACTTTCTTCGTCGAATGATAAGTGGTTGTGAGTATATGTGAGTGATGGTTAGTCACTATTTCTTCAGGCGCTCAAGAGGATATTGAAGGAAATCTCGGAGCAGGCCACTAAAGACTTTATTTGCTCACTTACTTTTGAATTGGTGAGTGTCAAGTGTATGAATTGTTGCTATATACTTGAATTGTTCCTTATTAATTGAGTATTTTGAAATTTGTCGAGACGAACGTTTACTTTATCGCACTCGTTCTCTTTTAAGTGAATTTATAATTGAATTGTGTGAAGTGAAAATTATATTTGTGTTGAATCGACGTCGATTGGAGTGAATCTCATTTACTTATACTTATAATAGTGGGGGATGCCCAAACTCATTGGCTGACCTTGCGACTCGAGTTGGTATGGGTTTGGTCGAGAAGTTTGGTGAGCCATGAGAAAATCATAAGTTTGATCTATTTGAGAGATCTCGCTTGGCATACTCGAGTAGTATCACCTTTTATAATTGAAGTGAGGGCCCGGAACAGGAGGTGTAACTGTGAATGGGAGCGTGAAGTAAGTGGAGTTCTACAGACTTAATACCTACCCTGTTGACGGAGTGTCATCACGTGGAGGTATTGGATCGAGTCTCGGCAAAGCAAGTGGAATCTTGCTCCTGAGAGCTCCCGTATCCTTATTGAGTGTGTTTATTGTTAATTGTGAATTACTTGAACTTAATAGCTTTATTTCTTGTATAAGTGTTATTGTTGCTTGAACTATGTGTTTGCATGTTTTTTCTTGGCCTCACTGAGTGTTCGTTCACCCCATTAGTTTGTTTTCCTTAACAGGAGCTTGGAATGGAAAGATTTTTGGAGAAGCCGACTTGATTACCTTTTTAGTAGAATTTTGGATGTAATCGATTATTTGTCTTTTGATGGTTGTATTTTTAGGGAAAGTTGATGTACTTTTGGTAACTTATGATGTAGATTTGAATGTTTAATTAAGGAAGCGACTTTCTTTACTTCGACTTTTTTATTGGTTGTTTATCTTTAAGTTTGAATTGGATTCGTATCGAGTTCTGGCGAGAGTTAGGCAGGCATTTCGCTGATACCCTTGGGTTCGCCCTAGGGAGAAGTGGGGGGGTCACAGTTGGTATCAGAGCCTTAGACTTTAGATCTTGTAGTGTATCCTGGGCTTGAAGTTTAGGATGCTGGACTGTGGGACTGGTTTGAAAATTAAGTGACCACTTCTAGGGATGAAAATTAGAGCCTAGGTTTGAATTAGTAGACAATTAGGAGTCTTGATCTTGTGAGAAATATGTGGGATAGTACGAAATGATCAGACCTAGTTTATTTAGTATACTTGGATCCATCTAAACTTTTAATTTTAATTGTAAGTTATGGAAGGTAATGGTGGTAGTGAGCCATCTCAGGGGCGCCTTCCAGTGGTCCATTGTCGAGAAAAGCCTAGGGGAGCTCGTTAGAGATATAACTGTCAGGATCAAGCGCTTACCATTGCACCAAAAGCTGTAGCTGCTAGCGAAGGCGCAACTTTATTTCCTTAACCACAATGGCAGCGCAAAGCACCGTACCACGCTCGACCAGCATGAGGGTCTGCACCCCTGGGTGCCACGGGTTGGACGGTTAGTCCCGTCGAACCGGGATCTGAGGGATGTTGCTGATTAGGCCAACAATCCCTCCCCCAGCAACAGCCAGGGAGACTCGAACCCGCGACCTCGCTCTGATACCAATTGTAAGGATCGAAGACAATCTAAGAGGGGGGTGAATTAGGTTTTCTAAAACCAGTTAAGATAGAGGTCACTCTTTTTCAAGCCTACCCTACTTTTCTCAAAGACCACTCAATGGATCAGTTTACAAGAAAGCACAGGTGTTCGTGAGATGAAGAGGTGAACAGTTTGTATAGTAAAGCTATAAACAAAAGTAGAGAAACAAACCAGGCTTCAAACTCCACTTGAGTTTGAACAACACTTTATATAACAAGCTACTTCAAGTTGAACAATCTTGCAACCAATTTCTTGTGTACAAGGGAAGGATCACTTCCTTCTTGCCCCAAATCTCACTTGGTCAAGCAAGGAAGTTTTACAAACACTCGGATAACCCTCACAATGCTACACTATTGAAGAAGCTGTGTCACACTTGAAAAGCTACAAGAAAATTGCACAAGCTAAGAATACAAATATTCTTTTGGAGTATTCTAACACTTGAATCACTCACGATCTGATGTAGACTTGATGTGCAAAGTTATTCTGAGGTGGTTGACTTTGTTCTTTTTATAGGAGACCAAAAAATTCTTCAATTAATGCTGTCAACGGATAGAAGGCATCTGAAGAGTCAACTAGCCGTTGGTGCTGTCGGACGTCCGATAGTCAGTTTTTATGCAACCGAGCGAGGTCAGTGAGTTCGAGAAATTTTCTTGAACCTCTTAGGACGTCCGATCCCCTCTCACCATGCGTCCGAGGGTAAGATGCAGACTTGGAGGTTCCTCTTCAATTCCTTCGGACGGCCGATGCGTCCAATGTGTTGCGTCTGAAGTGCAGCAACGCTTGTCGGGCGTCTGATGTTCAGGTGTTGAGCGTCCGATCGTGATCAGTAATCGTAGAAGCCCTGGCTTGTCTTCTTCGGACGTCCGAGTCTGAGTTCTTCATACGTCCGAAGTTACTCAATGGATGTCGGACGTCCGATACTCTCCTTTTGTGCGTCCGACATCTTCCTCAGCACTTTTCACCTTTTTGATCTTCTTTTTGCTCTAAGTCCTCGGACCTGTTTAGTGCCATTTCTGAAAAGAGTCTCTACAAAAAGTATTAGTAACATCCGTTTGTTTTGTAATCATCAAAAGATATAAATTGAGATAAACAATAACCCCGCTCGCCGAACTAGGACTGCATGTGATTGTTGGAGGACTTACTCATACTCAATAACGTGGTGTTAGCGGTAATTAATGACTGGAGGCGGTTATCCGAGAAAACTAGGGTAGTTCGAGAGGATAATCGAGAACTGAGGGCAACTGTGGATGTCCAAACTACTAGAATTCCTGAATTGGAGACGGAGGTACTTGAGGAGCGGAAAAAGACTGAAGCTCTTGGTGAGCAGCTTCAGAAGGTTAAGCACCGACTTGCTAGGGTTGTATATGAAGTTAGAGACCGGACTGAGGGGATGATGGCCGAGTGTGTTATCTTGGTCGAACAAGTGGTAAATGGCAAGATACTCGACGAGGGACATAAGGTAGAAATTCCTAATGCTGAAGATGAACATGATTCTACTGAAGTAGCAGAGATTCTGGCTCTGCCAATCACTAAGCTAGTGATTTAGTCTACTTTAATAGTTTTTGTCAAGGATAGTCGAGGTGGTGTTTGTTCAAAGGCCATTGCATTTTATTTTTTTCTTAACTATTCTTCCTACCTTTTGAAGCAATTGAACGTTACTTATGAGGTGCTTGACTTTATTGCTCTATGACTTCAAATCTATGCTATGGGTTGTACACATTTTTAATTATTTCGTTGTCTTCCTTATTATTTTCGTTTTGCATGATCAAAGTGTCATTTTCAAACTTCAGTTATATGTACTTATTTTACGTCATGCCTTTATAAATGTTAAATTTATGGGCGGTCAAAAAAGTGAAAGGGGCCGAGGGCAATGGGTTAGGCAACCCCAAGCTTAAGGGGATGATTAGAGAACGGCTACTGGACCAAACCAAAATCCTAGGAATGAAGGGGATAACCAAGTAGCTTCTGCTATTAACTATATGATTGATATTTTAGCATGGTTAGTTGAGCATCAAAACTCTAAACCAATCAACCAACCTAGGAATCAAGAGAGGTGTGAGGATTGAGCGATTCTTGAAGTTTACCCATATAAGTTTTACGGAGAGTCTAACCTCGAAATAGTAGAAATTGGTTTGAGGGGATAAAATAAGGCACTAATGAGAGTAAAAGGTTAGGATTTCTTCTCGAGCAACTTTTTAAGTGAGTATTGAAGAATGAATTAGGGTGTGAAACTTTTATATTAAGGAATGAGATCTCAGTATTTTATTATGTTTATAAGTGATGATAGTAATCTTGTGGAGACTCAAGAGCTCGTAAAAAATTAAGCAGAGAATAGTTAAGATTTATATTTTGGGGTAACCTATAAGCAAAAGAATGAAAGAGTAATATAGCCAGAGTTTCCATTGTAAATAGTTACTTATTTTGATCTTTGATTTGCCTGGCAAGCCAGTATTTGATTTAAACCAACTGGTGAGATGACAAATTTGGGAGAGATGCGTAAGGAAATGGACATTCTTCGGAAGGAATAAAAAAAGAAATTGGCTGACTACTGGGAAAGAAGGTGGAAACAAGAATATGCAGAGAAAATTGAGTTTCTACACAAGAACGTGGAACTGGAGAAGAAATACAAAGGAAATTTTCAAGCTGGTCATGCCGTGACTTCTCGTGTGACTTGTGGATATTGTGGTAAACCCAACCACACGGAGAATGAATGTTGGAAGAAATCAGGAAAGTGCTTGTATTGTAGTAGTGCCAAACATCAGATTTCAAGTTGCTCTAGTATCTCTAAAAGAGAAAATATCCGACAGCCTGCTAGGTTTGTTTCAAAGCAGCCGAGTGCCAGAAGGAATGTTTAATACCAATGACTGTAAGAGGGATCCAAGTAGTAGAAGCTCTGCGAGTGGGAATAGATCTGACTCCACTCGAGCGATTTGGGGTTGAAGTTTTACCCTAATCTAGATTGGTACTCTTAAAGGTTGTAATCTTTTGTGTAGGGGATAAAGTCCTTTTGTTATTTTGTACATTTGCGACTTAACACGTTTTTCTATGATGTTGTTTGTATCCCCCTTCTTTTGAAATGATTTGATGAATTGTCCTCACTTGGTGTAACTATTATAACCTTTTATGACTTATAAGATTTTACCTTGCTTTATTTGATTTTACGACTTATATGTATATTTAATTTATTGTCCCCCCACCTTTAGACTTGTAATAAAATCATGAACGGTACCTGAGGATAGTTTACAAACCCCGAGAGAGCGCCAACTTTCATTAAGTTCAATAAATGTGAGTTTGGTTGGAAGAAGTAGCATTTCTAGGTTATACAATATCTAAGGAAGGAATTACTGATGTGTGCACGGATGGCGAGATGGATGGCGGCCTTGACTCAAGGCTTCCATAGGAACATTGAAGGTTTAGAAGTTGATCATCGAGATGTCTACATGATGATCCAAGCCCATGAAGACTCAAGAGGATCCAAGTGGGATGGCCGACTAGGCCTTAGGCCTTAGTGTTAGAGTGCGGTTATTTAGAGTTGGATTAGTTTGTTTTAGTAGAGCATGGTTCGGCCCATCTTGACCCAAGATGGCTGAATCCCGTTTCATGTTTTCCTTAGGTTTTATTAGCCCTTAGCCTATAAAAGGCTTGCTTTGTAAGGTTTGGGGATAGACTTGATTGATTAATGAAATTGTTTTCTTTTGATTTTCTTCTTGTGAGAATTTCGTTCCTTTACTTGCTTTGGCAAGGGTGCTTGAGCAATCTCGTGTTGTCCTTGATTGTTCTACCGACCTATCCACTGGAGTATCCACCTTCCATTGGAGTTGTCGTTCTTCTGCCTTTAATCAAATCGTGTCGTCCGTTTGATTCTAGGTCCCGCAACCTAAGCATTGGACAACCTCGCTAGATCCTTGGGCAAACGTGCTATGTGTCTCGAAACGAGTTGATCGAGGACCGTATCAGTTGACTTCAGAGCTTTGGTTGAGGTATCTTCCGTTATATCTGAAGCTTTGTCTTAGTTTTGTTGATTCCGCTGCCTTGTTACAAAAAAAAAAATTCTGTTCGTTATTATTGTTGTTCTTGTGGCGTCGTTCTCATTGGAAATTTTCTGTCCACACCTTAGTCCTCTTGTGGCATCTAGATCTGTTCGTGTTTTAAATCTTGCTTACACAAGATTTCTGTCCAAACTTCTGTTAGTGTGTTGGGTAATTGTGTTTGTCCAGCAAGAAAAACAAAAAAAGGAGACAATTGCGGCAACTAAGGTTTCCTTGTCGCATCTTAAGTTGGTTGGTTTTTGTGTTGCAATCTGTCCAGATTTCCCTTCGTTGTTTGCTGTTTGTTTTTGTCTAGATTATAGTCTCATTCTTGTGGGTTGGTGTCGTCTTTGGGTTGTGCCAATAGCCCAGCAAAAGATTAAAAATAGAAAAATCTTTGCGGCGGCTAGGGTTCTTCCCTTCTATGCGCACCTTGCATTGTAGTAAACTGCCCAGATTTTTTCCTTCGCTATTTGTTGTAGTTTTTGTCTCGGTTGTGGCCTAATTCTGGCTGGTAGTTGTGTTGTTTGGGGCGTGCAAAACAACCCAGCAAAGGTCCAAAAAAAAAAGGGGTGCCGCATACCTTATTGTTGTTTCTTGTGTTGTTGCTGGAATTTCTTTTGGGGGCTGACCGAACCTGTTTTGTCTTGAACCTTGAGCTTTTGTGTTGTGTCTTGCTAAAACTTGAATACCAAAACATCCTTGGGTGAGTTCTTGAAAATCTTGGCCTACCAAAGACTGATTTGGAACTTCTTGAAACCAAAATCGTGGGGTTTGAGATACTTGAAACAACTTAGTCTTGTCTTGGCAAATCTTGGATATTGAACCGAATTCAAGGAAATTTTTGGGACTGGAATTGCATCTTGAAGGAATCTGATTGAGCCAAAAAAAAAAGGAAGAAACAAAGGAAACGAAAAGGAAAAAAAGAAAAAAAAAGGAAAGAAAGGATATTGGCTCTAGTATCCTAATTGTGAACCAAGTCCCACCTTGAGCTACAACCAATCCTAGTCCATTTGGAATTAGCGGCTGCCAAGGAGCTATTCGGCCAAACCCCCAAGTCATCCCCACAACCCTTAACCAACTCAACAGTCCACTTAATATGCAATCCAGCCTTCCATCAACCGACCTCCACCGCCCCCTTATAACCAATTCAATAAACGATTCAGTCTTCCACAACACAGCCGGCCACCACACCAAAACCAGTTCCCAATGTCTTGACCGACCACCACCGCCCACATAATCACCAATTCAGTTTGCCAACCCAGCCAACCGCCACACCGAATCATTCCCCAAACACAATACCGACCTCCACTGCCCACAATTCAATGTCCAATTCAGTTCCACAAAATACAGCCGGTCATCACACCAAATTATTTCCCAAAACCCAGCCAACCGCCACACCGTCTCTACTCTCCAACGATACCCGTGAACTTGAACACGGTTGGGCAGAACCTTGTGGCCCAAACTGACCAAATTTAAGGGCTGACTCATTCACCAAAATAGCATCCAAAATACCCAAAAACCCTGACCAAAAAGGGTAAGAACTAGCAACCAAGCAAATTCCAGAAATTTGGTTCGGGTAGGGAGTCTCTCTAGGATTCCGAAATTTTAGCTTTGAATTTTGCATCGTGTCTTGTGTTGATCATCTTAAGGTTATTTTCCTACATTGTTTGAGTCATAAAACAGCATCTCAAGTGTGTCCAAAGTATCTTTGCTCGTTGGTTACTCTTGTGGAAAGCTTGGTGAGCCAATTGAGAACCTTGTGCGGCATTGCTCAAGTTATCCAATCAAGTAACGTAAGCGTAATAGTAAGATCATTAGAGTGCTTTGAGTGAACATACGAGGGTGAGTGATACACGAGAGTAGAGTGTACATACGTGAGCTTGTGTGTGGGAGGAAAATTCCTTTTCGTTGCTAACTTTTTGCAGGTTCCCTCATACATCATGGCAAGTACAAGACGCATAAAAGCTGACTCACAACATTGTCTTCTTGATCCTAAGGGAGTCAAAGAAGTGGCAGTACGTGGCGTAGGTGAGCAATTGGACATCGTCAAATCTCAGTTGCTTGGTTGGTTTTATACTCGTTGTGGTGTCAAAGATAAAATCTGTAGCTTGGCCATTGATGGGAGTTGTGAAGTCAACCTTGCAAGTGCTATCATGGTTGAGAAATTAAATCTTCCAACCATTGATCATCTTCAACCGTACAAGTTGGTGAGTACTCATGGTGATGTTTGGGTTACTAAGCACACACTTGTACCTATTCAAATCGGCAAATATGTGGGCGAGGTGTTGTGTGATGTAGTCCCAATTCAAGTGACACATGTGTTGTTGGGCAAAGCATGGATATCGAGGCGAGAAGTTAAATATGACAGACATACTGATAAGTCTTCCCTCTTATTTAATGGTCGTTGTTTTGCACTCGTATCACTTACTTATGACCAGTTTTGTATTGATCTAGCATACATGAAAAGTGAGCTTGAGCGTTATAGAATGGAGAAAAAGGTAGATGAGGGAATTGTGCCTGAAGAGGTAAAATCTGAGGGAGTTGAAAGCAATGAGATAAAAAGGGTCATGGAAAAATCTGATGAGAAGGGTGGTAAAAAGGAAGAGGAGAAAGAAAGTGGGCTAATTGTGAGCAAGAATGTGAGGGCCTATTATTTTCCTGACGAACTTACCTTTGCTTTGTTTAGTATCTCTTTTTTTTGTGCAGATTACACAAAGTCAAGTAGAGCTGGTCATGGCATGTTCCATTCCGCAGTCACTTGAACACTTTGCGAGTTTCCATGGAGTTTGTCTTCTAGGAACTAAATCTCTTTGGTATCAATCCATGGAACAATGTCCATTCAAATCTGTCCGCGCCATTGGAAGATTCATTCGAGCTCATCTTAAAAGGGAAATTCCAGATTCTAGTTCTTGTTCTTTACCTATGGTTCATTCATCACCTTTGCCTTATTTTGAGCATGTTACTAGCACTAACTCTTATTGCTCTTATGTAGGTGTTGATGAGAAGTGTAAAGGACTAGCACTGGAATCTCAAGTTGAATCAATTGGTGAAAGGAATATTGAAGTGTCAAAGGGAGTTTTCACATTTAAATCTTGCTCTACACCTTCTTACCATTTAGTTAATAATGTCCCATTCTTTCTTTATCCAATTTCTAAATTGTTTCAAGTTGAAGGTTATTTTGTGTTTGTAGGTTGTAAAACTGTCCAAAATTTTCCAACTATGACTAAAGAGTTGCAACCTGATTTCATGCTTGTTCCAGCTACATGTTGCGCGAACGCATGTGATTCTTGTGGAGTGAACTTCACTTCATTACTGCCGCTTATGTTGGGTGATGCACACAAGTGTGTCAATCAAGATCCGAATACTATCCTTACCTCACTGGTTCGTGCTTCTAGGGAAGTGCAACCCGATTGGTTCAATGTTCCACCTCCAGATAGGCAAGTTGTGCCAAATTAGTGACCACCAGGGAAGAATCATACCACCTTGAACAATCAGATTCGGGATTTCTCTAGCTTCCGTGAGCATCATTATGAAGATCCTTATCTTGTGCATGAAAATGGTGACAATATGACAATCCATGGCCGAAGGCTGATTAGAGAGCTTTGGATTGCTACTTGGAATTTTCACGAGCCTTACACAAGCTCTTTCCTATCTTGGCGCATGTCTTTGTTTGAGAGTCTCATGAAGCTGACCAAACGGCATTTAACTTGGCTCGTGACCTTTCATCTAATCCCAATGTGGCTGACATCCAAGCGCACTGTCGATTTGGGTGTCATACTACTAACTCTTGTTAGTATCACTCATCGCCATCCAGATTTGAGGACAAATCCTTCTCAAGAGGAGGGGACTGATGTGTGCACGGATGGCGAGATGTATGGCGGTCTTGACTTAAGGCTTCCATAGGAACATTGAAAGTTTAGAAGTTGATCATCGAGAGATGTCTACATGATGATCCAAACCCATGAAGACTCAAGAGGACCCAAGTGGGATGGCCGACTAGGCCTTAGGCCTTAGTGTTAGAGTGCGGTTATTTAGAGCTGGATTAGTTTGTTTTAGTAGAGCATGGGCCGGCCCATCTTGACCCAAGATGGCCGAATCTCGTTTCATGTTTTCCTTAGGTTTAATTAGCCCTTAACCTATAAAAATGCTTGCTTTGTAAGGTTTGGGGGTAGACTTGATTGATTAATGAAATTGTTTTCTTTCGATTTTCTTCTTGTGAGAATTTCGTTCCTTTACTTGCTTTGGCAAGGGTGCTTGAGCAATCTCGTGTTGTCCTTGATTGTTCTACCGACCTATCCACTGGAGTATCCACATTCCATTGGAGTCGTTGTTCTACCGCCTTTTATCAAATCGTGTCGTCCGTTTGATTTTAGGTCCCGCAACCCAAGCGTTGGACAACCTTGCTAGATCCTGGGGAAAACGTGCTACGTGCCTCGAAATGAGTTGATCGAGAACCGTATCAATTACTATGGACTCAGATAAGGTGAAAGCTGTTTTAAGAGGAAACGACCAGAAAAATCTACCGAAGTTTGGAGTTTCTTAGGGTTAGCCGGATATTACCGTCGATTTATCAAGGACTTTTCTAAGACTGCAAGACCTTTAACTGAGTTGACTAAGAAGTATGGTAAGTTTATTTGGGATTCTAAATGTGAGGAAGGATTTCAAGAGTGGAAAAGTGCTTAACCGAGGCACCGGTGTTAGCCTTACCGAGCGGGAGAGATGGTTTTGTGGTTTATACAGATGCTTCAAAGGATTGTTTAGAATGTGTATTGATACTATATGATAAGGTGATTGCATATGCCTCTAGAAAGTTAAAACACAAGAGAAATTATCTAACTCATGATTTGGAGTTAGTGGCTGCGATATTTGCACTGAAGAAGTGGAGACATTACTTATATGGGGTGACGTTTGAGGTTTTACTGACCACAAGAGCCTTAAGTACTTATTTTTTCCAAAAGAGTTAAATTTGAGACAACGTAAATGGGTGGAGTTTAGAGGATTATGATTGCATAATTAATTATCACCCAGGGAAAACTAATATGGTAGCTGATGCTTTATTTCGTCAAGTGCAAGTAGCGGGATTGATAATCAAAGAATTACACTTGTTGAAAGAGATTACACGCCGTTTGGGTGACAGTAGATAGATTGACCAAATCTGCTCAATTTCTGCCGATTAATATGAAATACCCACTAGAGAAGCTAGCTAAACTATATTTGGATGAGATTATAAAACTACATGGGATACCAATAAGTATTGTATCTGATCGAGACTCTCGGGTTGCTTCCCGATTTTGGCAGAAGATGCAAGAAATGCTAGGAGCTAAATTGAGTTTTAGCACTACCTACCACCCACAGACTGATGGACAGTCAGAGAGGACAATTCAAACCCTTGAGAACATGTTGAGATCATGTATCTTGATTTTTGGAGAAAGTTGAAGTAAGTACTTGACACTGATGGAATTTACTTAGGTAAGGTTCTAAGTGACCATGATACGACACATTCTTTTGCAAACCCTAGATTCATGAGTGGGGTAGACGTGAGACCGATTAAGTTACCCTATGATTTGGAAGTTAAAACGCCTATTGGGGATCAAAATTTAATTGCTAATTAGGTGAATAGACATTGTGAGATATGTGTTGGAGAGTGTAAGTTGTTGATCGATTTGATAAACCTAGCTATTAAGGGGTATGATGTTATCCTGCGTGTAAATTTTGAGGACAAAATTCCTTTTAAGTAGGGGAGGATGTGAGGACCCGAATTTTACTTACATTTATTTTATTTTGCTAGTTTATTTAATTATTTATTCAACTGTTTACCCCGAATAATTTATTTCAAACATTTTAAATCTATTTACGTGGAACAAGGTCTCACTTATATTTTTAAAATGTCCCGTTAGCAAATTTAATTTTTCTGTGGCTCGACTAGTAAGAAATAACGAATACACATTTTCAAAGCAATATTCGGTTCGAGAGTGCAATAATCTCAGGAAATTAAGAATAATTAATAGTAGGTTAAGAAAAGTCAATTGAGAGATTAGACGTGAGTGAGTGAAACTAAGTTTTCACCGCGCGCGTCGAAAGTTTCTCGAAGGTCACACCGCGCGACTAATTGGAGATTGGAGGATTTAATACTAGACTAGTAAGTGTGAATAATTGCAATGTTAACTCGTGATTTGTGGACTGTTGGGGGGTTGTAAACCGTAGTTGGGAAGCTAAACCATAGGTCTTGTGTTTTGGGAGACAACCCCAGGAGTGAGGAGAAAATTGGCAAGTGCGTGGCCTGTTTGGATTTCCCTTGGCCGAATCAAGAGCCGAATCCCTTAGCTGAATCTGATTTGCTGAATCTGATGGTTTTGTTTCCTTCCTTGGTCAGCCATAACACAAATTGGTAGTTGGTATGAACGGCAATTGCATGAAATCTGATTGGCCTCCTTTGTCGTGCAAGAAACCTGAGTTGTTCCCTTGTCTCCATTGTGGTCTGTCCAGTTTTTGTTCCCTTGCAATCCGTGAGTTGTGGGCTGGTTTGGAGGCATCGAAACCATCTTGATAATCTTGAGTTGGATATAGCCATTGCATGAAATCTGATTGGCTTCCTTTGTCGGCCATCCTCAATTAGTTGCGGTCAGCCAAGTCCCAAGCTAAGACAACCCTAGCCGGCCATTCTCTCACTTTGTTGCTTAAAAAAAAAAAAAAAACAGCAAACAGAGTGTTGTTCGGCCAAGCCAAAAGAAAAAAACCAGATTTATTGCCAACCATTTGAAGTGTTACATAGTGGTCCGAATTCTTTAAAAAAAAAAAAAAAAGAACACAACATCTAAAAGTTTGACCCACTACTTCTTCGAATACTTGAACACTTCGAGCCTTGGGAACTTGTTTCATTTTCCAAAAAAAAAAAAAAATTTCTTGTATTCTTTTGCGGTGGTGAAGGGTTTCCTTGGTTTTGGTGTGACTCTTGTGGGAACATCTTGGGTAACCCGTTGGGGGGGAGCCTGAGAAGGGTTAGTTGCACCATTTTGGTTGTCCATAATTCGTTATTCTTGTCTTGATCATAGCCAAATTGCCAAATTGCCTTGACCAGAAGTTGCGAGTTTGTTTGCGGCTTGTGGGGTTAAAGTGCACGTGTGACAGCCCCACCTTCCCCTAAGGCGAACCAAAGAGGTTAGCGGACTGCCTGCCCACCTCTCGCCAGGACTAACGGATCAGTTTACGTCGATCTACTACGTTCCGGAACACACCAACGCGCGCAAACAAGTCAAAATCACAAAATAAAAAAAAATGAAAATCGAAGCCGCTGATGAACAGTACCGGCCATGTCAGAATCCGGAGTTCAACCAAACATCAATCCAACATATATACATTGAAATTTAACATTTACAAGCCAAAGCGGTATACCAAAATATCCAATAAGTTCATACATGTGCAATTAGTCAATTACAACCAACCATTGGTTGAAACAAAACACTTAGGGTTTTCACCCTCAAGGAGCTAATCAAAATAGGCATTTACATGAGCTCAACTTGACAACCAACTAGCACAACCTTTCCCAAAATAGTCATTTTTCCTGTAAGGAAAACAAATGGAACGGAGTGAGCTAAAGCTCAGTGAGCAACTATCACATAATAAACAAAGATCACTTAACCTTAAACTTTCATCTCAAGTACGCAATTAAAAAAATAAAACAAGTCGGTAAAAGGATACGGACGGCTCTCAAGAGCCCATTTCCACGCTTACATTCTTGATCCAACCTCATTGACCCTCTGTCAATGTTTAAGAATACCCGACCGTAGACCTCACTTCACTTCCATTCCTTCCACCCAACATACCCCAACCGGGCCCGCACTCCAAGCAGTAGCTTTAGGTGATACTCGAGTATACCGGAACCAAGGGTCTCATTACCACAAGATTCCCATTTCAGTCCCCGTGGCTAGTCAATTTTCACGACCAAGCCCTCGCTGGCTCGATTCAAGTGACTACCAACGGGGTCGAGCTCAGTAGTACAGTAGGGCCGTTGGATACTCGTCCAACCGACACCCAAACAGTTTCCCATGAATGGAATTCAATATCTCATATAGCAAGTGCAGTATTACAGTGAAACGGTAAACAGTCATTAACAAGATAAAAAGGATGAGGGCGGTCAAGTACACCCTCACCTTAATCATTTCCAATAGCCAAACAAGCCTTCAAGGCATCACAATCACATATAGCAAAGCCACATTATAAACATTCAAGTGAGTAGTATACTCACCAATCAAGTAGGTGATGTTTCATGCACCGTCGTTAAAAGGACGTCGTGAACCCCCGTCACGTCCTAAAACATACAAACAAATACAATGAGACTCGATAACGAGTCATAAAGCAATGCCAATCACAACCCCAATAGGGTTTCATAAGCATGTACAAGCATCATAGGTAACCAGAAATTTCGGAAATGTAACTAACTTGGCCCTAACAAAGAAAACAGTTTTGTCCTCAGTTTGCGGTAATGGCACAAATTGCACTACGCTTATCGGATGAGGGTGTAAGACCCACCTTTTCGAAGCTAAGAAACAGGGATACAACAATGTAGAAGGTCACTCAGTCCAATTCCCAGCACAACTAGGTCAAATATGCAAGATACCAAACCAGGACCACAATAACAGGTTCACAAACTACATTCTGCTGTAATCAGTACAACTCAGTCTATACAAGTCCAAATTCAGAAATTCAAAAGGCATATGATAGCTAGGACATCAAGCTACATTTCATCAGAAGACCTCAACAACCAAATCTAAAACAATTCCAGTCAAAACAACCAATTTGAGACGCAGTTCTCACATTCGGAAGAATCCAGAACAGCAATAGTAATTTCGGCTTATCTCATTCTACACTACTACGATTGACCTGAAATTTTACAGGCACCTCTAACACATCAATACCTACAAATTCATGTTTTAAGTCAAGGCCAATTCGGCCTCTAACCATGAGATACAAAACCGGCCAGAATTGGGGATATAAAACCCTAACTTTCTCAAATTCCTTCCAAATCCAAAATTGCTTGCAACAACCAATCATTTACACCTACTAGAGTCATGAAACATCATTTCCCATCATCAAAGACAGCCACAACATCACATTCATATTAAACCAGAAAAAATCATCAATAAATTGAAAACTTCACCAATTCATCTAAAACCAAGAAGTAACCCACAAATTCATCACTTTAGCTACCATTAGGCATAAATTAAGCTTCATTAAGTGAAGGAGAAAGTTCAACCACCACTCACCTAGTAAACAAGAGAGGGAGAGTTGCTTGCCCTCTTAGCTTCCCAAAACACTTCACCAAACCACTTACTAACACCTAAAGAAGAGATTTTATGGAGTAGAATCAAGTCTAAGTGATTGCTTTGGATGATTTGCACTAGATGGATGCCAAACTTTGAAGAGTTTTTCTTCCTTCTTTGCTAGAGAGGGCCGGCCACAATGGTGAAGAAAAGAGTGAATTTTGGGTAATTTTTGAGATATTTAATCCAAGGGTAAAAAGTCAAAAAGGTGAATAGTTGTCAACAAGTCACAACCTCTCACAAAGTGACACTTGTCACTCATTTAAAACATCTCTATCCTTTACTTATCTCTTGACACCCGATAAATTTCACTCAGTATCCGGAACTTAACCTTATTGGCCGAATTTTTCCGAACTTTTCGCACTAGTGGGTCCCACGTCCGTTATATATCCGTAATTTTTCAAAAACTATCCAATACTAGAAAAATCATCTAAAAACTATAATTACTCATAAAATTCACCAGGAAAATTTCCTAAACCAGAAAATACAGAAAACATGCCATTAAAGGGGAAAAACCCTAGGAAAATTATTAGGGAAAATACGGGTTCTCACACTCTCTCCCCCTTAAAAGAATTTCGTCCTCGAAATTTCTCACCTTAACTCCCCAAAAAGGTTTGGATATTTCTTTCGCATTCTCTTCTTCCACTTCCCAAGTAGCTTCCTCTATCCCATGGTTTCTCCATAGCACTTTTACTAACGGAATCTGCTTGGTTCTGAGCTCTTTGACTTTTCGGTCAAGCACTTGAACAGGTTTCTCTTCGTAAGCAAGCGATTCGTCTACTTCAATCTCCTCCGGTTGTAATACATGGGATGGGTCGGGATGATACTTCTTTAGCATCGAGACGTGAAACACATCGTGAATTCGAGAGAGACTGGATGGCAGTTCTAATCGATACGCGACCGCTCCTACCCTCTGGAGGATCTTGTAGGGTCCGACGTACCGCGGTTGGAGCTTCTTTCCTTTGCCCGCTGTAATACTTCGTAAGGGTGTGATCTTGAGGAACACATGGTCTCCAACTTCAAACTCCAAGTCCTTTCTTCGATTATCCGCGTAGCTCTTTTGTCGGCTTTGAGCTGTTTGAAGTCGTTGCCGTATCAACTTGACCTTCTCTTGAGCCTCTTCCATCCATGGAATAGTTGCCGGGTCTAGTGCTTTCTTTTCACCAACTTCGTCCCAGTAAATCGGTGACCGGCACTTTCGTCCATATAGAGCTTCGTACGGAGCCATTTGGATCGACGAATGGAAACTGTTGTTGTACGCAAACTCTACTAAGGTCATGTGTTGACCCCAGTTGCCTCCAAAATCCAGAATGCAAGTTCGTAGCATGTCCTCGAGAGTTTGAATTGTCCGCTCTGACTGTCCATTCGTCTGAGGATGATAGGTCGTGCTCAAATTGAGTTTAGTCCCCAGTGTTTCTTGAAACTTCTGCCAAAATTGAGATACGAACCGTGGATCCCGATCGGAGACGATGCTCACAGGCACGCCGTGTAGCCTTACGATTTCGTCCATATACAGTCGTGCCAACTTGTCCATGGAATACTTCATGTTCACCGGCAAGAAATGGGCCGACTTGGTTAAGCGATCAACGATCACCCAAACGGCATCGTGTCCTCTTTGCGTCCTCGGTAAACCGGAAACGAAGTCCATTGTGATATTTTCCCACTTCCACTCGGGTATCTCCAAGGGTTGTAACAGACCCGATGGTTTTTGATGCTCTGCTTTCACCTGTTGGCAAACGAGACATTTTTGCACGTACTGAGCGATTTCCCTCTTCATATTGTCCCACCAATAGGTTCCTTTCAGGTCCTGATACATCTTGCTGCTGCCCGGATAGATTGTATACTTGGACCGATGGGCTTCCTCCAGAATCTTCATTTTTAACGACTCCTCCTTCGGTACCACTATTCGGTTTCGATATTTCAAAATGCCCTCAGGACTCAAATTGAAGTCCGTTGTTTCTCTTTTCTCCACTTTCTCTCCCCACTTCCGTACCATCAAATCTTCGTTTTGTGCCTCTTTAATGCGTTCCAGTAGAGTGGAGGTCACCCTAACATTGCTAAATAGCACCTTATGGCTCCCAAGACAGGGTCTCCACTCACATACGGATTCTAATAAATCCCACTCTTTAATCATCAACCCTGCTACTTGCACCTTACGACTCAAGGCATCGGCTACCACATTTGCCTTTCCCGGATGGTAGTTGATTGTGCAGTCGTAATCTTCCAAAAATTCCATCCACCGTCGTTGCCTCATGTTCAGTTCCTTCTGGGAGAAAAGGTACCTAAGACTCTTATGATCCGAGTACACTTCAAAGGTCACCCCATATAGGTAATGCCTCCACTTTTTCAGAGCAAACACAACCGCGGCTAGTTCCAGATCGTGGGTCGGGTAATTCTGCTCGTGAAGCTTCAACTTCCTAGAGGCAAAAGAAATTACATTACGGTTCTGCATCAAAACACACCCTAGGCCTTCTCGCGACGCATCTGCATACACCGCGAACCCGTCCACTCCATTTGGCAAGACCAGTACTGGAGCCGTGGTCAATCTTCTCTTTAATTCCTGAAAACTTGTTTCGCATCGGGCGTTCCAAACGAACCGACCATGCTTCTTCGTCAGGTCAGTTAAAGGTCCTGCTAGTTTGGAGAAATCTTTAATGAAACGTCGGTAGTACCCAGCTAGCCCTAGAAAGCTACGAATTTTCGTGGGATTTTCTGGTCTCTTCCAATTTGTCACGGCCTCTACCTTTGCCGGGTCCACCGAAATACCTTCGTGGGAGATTACGTGCCCTAGGAATGCTACTTTCTCCAGCCAGAACTCGCATTTACTAAACTTGGCGTACAACTGATGTTCCCTTAACGTCTGTAACACCACTCTCAAATGCTCCTCATGCTCCTCGCGTGTCTTAGAGTAGACCAAAATGTCATCAATGAACACAACGACAAATCGGTCTAGATAGGGTTTGAAAACCCTATGCATTAGGTCCATAAAGGCGGCGGGAGCATTGGTCAGTCCAAAGGGCATAACGGCGAACTCGTAATGCCCATATCTCGAGTTGAAAGCAGTTTTCGGTATATCCTCCTTTCTAATTAACAACTGATAATATCCTTGTCGGAGGTCCAACTTTGAGAAGACCACTGCTCCTTGCAGCTGGTCGAACAACTCGTCAATGTGGGGCAGTGGATATTTATTCTTGATCGTAACATTGTTCAGACCCCGGTAGTCAATACACATCCTCAAGGTTCCGTCCTTTTTCTTCACAAATAGGACAGGAGCTCCCCAAGGAGACCCACTCTCATGAATGAATCCCCGCTCCAAAAGATCTTGTAATTGCAACTTAAGCTCCTTAAGTTCCGCAGGCGCCATTCGGTAAGGGGTTTTTGAGATAGGTGAGGTTCCAGGTAACAGATCTATTTGGAATTCTATCTCCCGTTCTGGAGGTAAAGCTACTAACTCATCAGGGAATACATCCGGAAATTCCCTCACTACGGCCACGTCTTCCACTTTTAACTTATCCGTAGGGGTGTTAATCAAAAAGGCCAAAAATCCTTGCGCCCCTCTACTTATCAGTTTCCTAGCTCGAATGCCCGAAATCAAAGCAGATGAGGCTAACCTACCCCTTATATCCAACCTTAAGGTTGCCTCGCCAGGAATGCGAAATTCTACCACTTTCGTTTTACAATCCAGTTGGGCGTTATATTTGGCTAGCCAGTCCATACCCAGAATCACGTCATACCCCTTAATGGACAAGCTTATCAGGTCTCCTAAAAATCTCTTTTCACCTACCCATACATCACAATCCCTATAAACCATACTAGTTACCAAACGTTGATTCCCCGTGGGTGTACTAACTTCTAGGTCATATGGTAAACTAGCAGGTTTTATATCGATGCCACACATGAAATCAGGGTTAACAAACGAATGAGTGGCACCAGGATCAATTAAAACTTTGGCAAAGCGGTGGAAAATAGGGATCGTACCTTCTACGACCTCTGAAGACTCTGGGACCTGATGGGGCTCTAAGGAATACACCCTAGCTGGCACTTTAGGTTTGGACCCATCTCCCTTCGCTGGTCCAGTATTGGTCCTCGGCGGGGTTTGGCTTCCCTTTCCATCTTGTTTCAGGACCGGGCAAGTAGCCAATTGGTGGTCTGCGCTTCCACATCGCAGACATTTACCCTGTTTCCTCCAGCAGTTGTCTTCGGTGTGGTTTGGCTTCCCGCAATGCCCGCAGGGACCGCGAGGTGCTGAAGCCGAGCCACTCTGAGCATTTCCCCTTGGTCCTCGCCCAGCTTGGCCACCCCTGAATGGAGTCCCTCTACCTGAACCAGATTGTCGACCACCTCCCGTTCCTCGTCCAAATTTAGAGGGAGTGCTCTTCTCACCCTGTCCAGAACTACTCCCAGGAAAGCCACGCTTCTTCGCCTGGAAGTTCCGGACCTGCAACCGTGCACTTTCAACTCGTTGGTTTGGGTTCTGGCCTTGTTGCTGCACTACTTGTGCTAGCAAGTTTGTCATTTGCTGCATAGCAGCAGCTATTTGCACATTAGGGTCTGCTTGCCGGTTCAGATTGGGTCCAGTAGAGGTTTCCCCCGTACCCCTAACCGGTGTGGGTTGTCTAGTTCCGCGCCCACGACCCCGACCACTCCGTGTACCTTCCATAAGTTTACTTGGTCTAGGCAAGAATACTAAACCAAAGTAGTAACAAGGCATGTAAGTAACACGCAAAACTTTCACAATAACACATATTTATACATTCCAAACATGATCACAAACGTATATATACAAGCCAAGCAAGATCAAGCCACACACATATATACAATCAGTCGAGTCAAGTACAGGCAAGTCAGAACCAAACATAGACGATCCCCCGAGGATTGGCCTTACCAAAAGAAATTTACACGTAGCTAATCCAACAACCAAAACGATTAACTAAGGCCTATGTACATACAAAAACCACCAAACTATCCCAAAAGAAGCCTAGAAGTCAAGGCCTAGTCAGTTGCCGGGCTCTGGGACCCAGGTGACGGGGTAGAATCCTCCCCAGCCTCGGCCCCCGCACACGAAGCCTCATCACTATCCTCCTCAAGGCCGTCGTCACATAGATTAAGGATCGACTCAGCGCGACCCCTGACTTTGTGAGCTCGCTTAATCTCGCGCTCTCGTGCCTCCCTCAGTTGAGCGCAGAGGTCGTCAACCCGATCCTCGACCTCAAGCACGTCGTATTCTAGCTCTTTGATACGTGCAGCTTGCTTCTCGTTGGTCGCCCTAACCTGGGTCACCTCGGCCTCAATTCGAGCATTCTCCTGGCCAACACCTTACGCTCCTTGTCCAGAGCAAACACGAGAGCGTTCGGATAGGCATACTTCTGTTTACACGCACACCGTCGGAGACAGTTAGACGGGCTCCAACGAATAACGGCCCCTCCTGGCCGTATCTGATATGGGATCACTGGGAGTGCTCTGCGAGGTCTCACGCCCGAAGGACTAGCACTAGGTTCACCCTGTCTGGCCATCCTACACCACAAGAACAATTAACCATAAATATAAGCTTAAAGGCCATAAACAACAAATCCTCAAATCAAGCATTCCTATACCACCCAGGCTAATTCAAACCTAGGCTCTGATACCACCTGTGACAGCCCCACCTTCCCCTAAGGCGAACCAAAGAGGTTAGCGGACTGCCTGCCCAGCTCTCGCCAGGACTAACGGATCAGTTTACGTCGATCTACTACGTTCCGGAACACACCAACGCGCGCAAACAAGTCAAAATCACAAAATAAAAAAAAATGAAAATCGAAGCCGCTGATGAACAGTACCGGCCATGTCAGAATCCGGAGTTCAACCAAACATCAATCCAACATATATACATTGAAATTTAACATTTACAAGCCAAAGCGGTATACCAAAATATCCAATAAGTTCATACATGTGCAATTAGTCAATTACAACCAACCATTGGTTGAAACAAAACACTTAGGGTTTTCACCCTCAAGGAGCTAATCAAAATAGGCATTTACATGAGCTCAACTTGACAACCAACTAGCACAACCTTTCCCAAAATAGTCATTTTTCCTGTAAGGAAAACAAATGGAACGGAGTGAGCTAAAGCTCAGTGAGCAACTATCACATAATAAACAAAGATCACTTAACCTTAAACTTTCATCTCAAGTACGCAATTAAAAAAATAAAACAAGTCGGTAAAAGGATACGGACGGCTCTCAAGAGCCCATTTCCACGCTTACATTCTTGATCCAACCTCATTGACCCTCTGTCAATGTTTAAGAATACCCGACCGTAGACCTCACTTCACTTCCATTCCTTCCACCCAACATACCCCAACCGGGCCCGCACTCCAAGCAGTAGCTTTAGGTGATACTCGAGTATACCGGAACCAAGGGTCTCATTACCACAAGATTCCCATTTCAGTCCCCGTGGCTAGTCAATTTTCACGACCAAGCCCTCGCTGGCTCGATTCAAGTGACTACCAACGGGGTCGAGCTCAGTAGTACAGTAGGGCCGTTGGATACTCGTCCAACCGACACCCAAACAGTTTCCCATGAATGGAATTCAATATCTCATATAGCAAGTGCAGTATTACAGTGAAACGGTAAACAGTCATTAACAAGATAAAAAGGATGAGGGCGGTCAAGTACACCCTCACCTTAATCATTTCCAATAGCCAAACAAGCCTTCAAGGCATCACAATCACATATAGCAAAGCCACATTATAAACATTCAAGTGAGTAGTATACTCACCAATCAAGTAGGTGATGTTTCATGCACCGTCGTTAAAAGGACGTCGTGAACCCCCGTCACGTCCTAAAACATACAAACAAATACAATGAGACTCGATAACGAGTCATAAAGCAATGCCAATCACAACCCCAATAGGGTTTCATAAGCATGTACAAGCATCATAGGTAACCAGAAATTTCGGAAATGTAACTAACTTGGCCCTAACAAAGAAAACAGTTTTGTCCTCAGTTTGCGGTAATGGCACAAATTGCACTACGCTTATCGGATGAGGGTGTAAGACCCACCTTTTCGAAGCTAAGAAACAGGGATACAACAATGTAGAAGGTCACTCAGTCCAATTCCCAGCACAACTAGGTCAAATATGCAAGATACCAAACCAGGACCACAATAACAGGTTCACAAACTACATTCTGCTGTAATCAGTACAACTCAGTCTATACAAGTCCAAATTCAGAAATTCAAAAGGCATATGATAGCTAGGACATCAAGCTACATTTCATCAGAAGACCTCAACAACCAAATCTAAAACAATTCCAGTCAAAACAACCAATTTGAGACGCAGTTCTCACATTCGGAAGAATCCAGAACAGCAATAGTAATTTCGGCTTATCTCATTCTACACTACTACGATTGACCTGAAATTTTACAGGCACCTCTAACACATCAATACCTACAAATTCATGTTTTAAGTCAAGGCCAATTCGGCCTCTAACCATGAGATACAAAACCGGCCAGAATTGGGGATATAAAACCCTAACTTTCTCAAATTCCTTCCAAATCCAAAATTGCTTGCAACAACCAATCATTTACACCTACTAGAGTCATGAAACATCATTTCCCATCATCAAAGACAGCCACAACATCACATTCATATTAAACCAGAAAAAATCATCAATAAATTGAAAACTTCACCAATTCATCTAAAACCAAGAAGTAACCCACAAATTCATCACTTTAGCTACCATTAGGCATAAATTAAGCTTCATTAAGTGAAGGAGAAAGTTCAACCACCACTCACCTAGTAAACAAGAGAGGGAGAGTTGCTTGCCCTCTTAGCTTCCCAAAACACTTCACCAAACCACTTACTAACACCTAAAGAAGAGATTTTATGGAGTAGAATCAAGTCTAAGTGATTGCTTTGGATGATTTGCACTAGATGGATGCCAAACTTTGAAGAGTTTTTCTTCCTTCTTTGCTAGAGAGGGCCGGCCACAATGGTGAAGAAAAGAGTGAATTTTGGGTAATTTTTGAGATATTTAATCCAAGGGTAAAAAGTCAAAAAGGTGAATAGTTGTCAACAAGTCACAACCTCTCACAAAGTGACACTTGTCACTCATTTAAAACATCTCTATCCTTTACTTATCTCTTGACACCCGATAAATTTCACTCAGTATCCGGAACTTAACCTTATTGGCCGAATTTTTCCGAACTTTTCGCACTAGTGGGTCCCACGTCCGTTATATATCCGTAATTTTTCAAAAACTATCCAATACTAGAAAAATCATCTAAAAACTATAATTACTCATAAAATTCACCAGGAAAATTTCCTAAACCAGAAAATACAGAAAACATGCCATTAAAGGGGAAAAACCCTAGGAAAATTATTATGGAAAATACGGGTTCTCACAGCACGGCTATTAGGGTATTTAATAGCCTAGGCCAGCCGTGCCTTTGATTGGTTTCCAAAACCAAATTGGTTTCCTAACCTTGAGGTTTCCTAATTGTGAAAGTGTCCAAATTCAGTCTCCTACACTTTCTCCTAAATTTTCTCACCCTCTCCTACATTTTAGCCTTCTTTTTTCCTACATTTTAGGAATTTCCTTACCCTTTTCCCCTTTCCCTTTTTTTCGGTCAATTTCCCTCCGATTTAAGTAGTAGATCGCTACCCCTCACTTTCCTCATTCGAACCTACTAACAAGCAAGGCAGCTTGCGGTTCTCAAAAAAAAAAAAAGAAAAAAAGAGAGAGTATTTTTTTTTAGGTTGTGTCATTTTCTTCAATTCCTTTCTGTGTCTTAGTCTTTTGTGTTTCCTTTCATTGGAGTCGTGCCATTTCATTGTCCCTCGATCAATCGTTCCATTATTCTCTATTCCATTGAGGATTGCCACATTCTCGTGCTCCAAAATTGGAAGTTCATTGTTTGCCTGGGAGGAGTTCTAATTTCTTCAAGGTAAGCTATCAAGAGGGCTTGAGAGCATTGGCGAGATTCTTAGAGTGCTCTTTGAGTAACATACACGAGAGCTGAGCGAAAACACGTAAGGGAGCGAGTGAGGACTGTTCTACTAATGTTTGTTGAGTTTTACAGGTAATAAAAGTATGAGACAAACGAATGTTCAACTGGAGCTTCACCATCTTGTGCCTAAAGGAGTAAATACTATGGCATTGCGTGAAATAACTGAGCAATTGGAAATCATTAAAGCTCAAAAAAATGATTGGTTTTATACACGTTGCCACATCAAGGATAAAGTTTGCAGCTTAGCCATTGATAAGGGTTGTGAAGTTAACCTCGCAAGTACTGTCTTGGTTGAGAAATTGAATCTTCCAACCATTGATCATCTTCGACCTTACAAGTTGCAGAGTGATAGTGGTGATATTTGGATTACTAAGCACACACTTGTTCCTTTTCGTATTGGCCCATACGTGGATGAGGTGTTGTGTGATGTAGTTCCCATTCAAGTGACACATGTGTTGTTGGGACAATGGTGGATGTTTAATCGAGAAGTCAAATATGATGGATATACTAATAAGTATTCCTTCACATTTAATTGCCGTCGTACCAGGCTTGTGTCGCTTAATTCTAAGCAACTTTGTATTGATCTAGCATACATGAAGAGTGAGCATGAGCGTTATAGTATGAAGAAAGAGCTAGATGAGGGAATTGTGACTGAAGAGGTAAAATTCGAGGGAGTTGAAAAGGAGAAAGAGGTTGAGAATAATGAGAGGAAAAAGTCAGCTACTGAGCATGAGAAAGAGATTAAAAATTCTAAGAGTAAGCTGATTGTGAGAAAGGATGTGAGATCATATGTTTTTTCTAACGATCTTAACTCTACTTTGTTTAGTGTTTCTACTTTTATGCAGGTTAAGCAAGGAAAAATTGAGTTGATCTTGGCATGTTCTATGCCTAAATCCATTGGTGAATATCAAACTTTTCATGGAGTTTGCATCTTAAGTGTTGTATCTCTTTGTCATCCATTGATGTTCAACTTCAACCATGAGCCTGATTTGCTTGTTGGGAGGAATAATGAAGTTTCAAAGGGAGTTTCTACACTTGAAACTTGTTATAAACTTCCTTCTTATTTTGTTGGTGATAATTCTTTCCTCATTGGTCCAAATTCTGATTCCTTACAACCTGGTTTTATTCTTCAATTTGAGGGTTCAAAAGCTGCCTATCTCGATCTTGCTCCATTTGTGCAAGATAGGCCATACCAACAACAACTTGCAATGAATTTTGTAACTTTGCACAATCATGTCCGAGACTTTTCTAACCTGATTGAGCATCACTATGAAGATCCTTATCTTGTGAATGTGAATGGTAAGCTGTCAAGTGATTTTATACCTACAAATGCTAATCGTGTGATTTATTGTGTAGGTCCAAATTCGACCATTCATGACACAAGGCTGATTAAAGAGCTTTGGAGTGGTTGGAGTAAAGCCTTGAGTTTCCCATGGTGGATTGTGAGCATTTTCAAGCTGACCAAGAGACATGTGCACCGAATTACAATAATCATGACGTATGCAAGTATCCTTCATTCTAAGAGAGCCAATATGTGGAGATTTGAGGAGTCATACTGCCAACTCTTGTGGTACCATTCATTTCCAAACACGATTTGAGGACAAATCTTTTTTCAAGAGGAGGGGAATGATACGAAATATGGGCCGCTTATGGGCCATGTTTTAGGCTGCAAGAGATTGAATCTTTTAGTAATAGTTAGTAGTTTATTTTCTAGATTTCTATTTTATTTGCTAGGAATAAATTCGGTCCAAGACCTCATGTTGAGTTGGATCCGATTTATAGAGTCTAGGCTCACTATAACTTAAGTTGGTTAATTAGCTTTTATTGGGTTATGTTGGGCCAGCTTAAAGCCTTCATTGGATCGATTATAAGCTGACCATTAGATAGTGGATTTGAGTAGTGGAATCGGGCCAAAGGCCTAGCCTAGCCGAGTTAGGGTTTTCAAGTCACTTTAGGTTTTCAAGTTGTATGGCTATATATAGCCAAGGCAAGAGACCTTCATAGTTACTTTTTGACGATTAATAAAAATTACATTGAGAGTTCTCTCAAGCTTCATTGAAGCACCTTGAATATCTTAGATTTGTATCTTAGGTATTCAATTGACTTATCAATCTAGGACCGCGCTAGATTGTGGCGTCTTCTACAATACCGAGGTTTGTTGACCACGTGATCAACGGGTTTAGGTGATCCGCTGCGTTCGTCGTCTTCAACGTGAGTCCCTACCTTCTAGATCCAAGTCTTTTGTACGGGTTGCATCACACGGTTGGTGCCGTTCGTATCATAACCAGTCCATGAGTTGCTATAGATTGGCGATTCACACTCTTATTATAGAAAGACATATTAAAGTTACACATTGGAAATTAGATTAAAAATTTTGTTGATGATTTTTAAATGGAATAATTTTAGAAACCTCCCCTAAGATTTTTACAATTTCAATGGCCTCCCTTGAGGTTTATAAAATTACATTGACCTCACTTGGCAGAATTGTGGGCCCATTACTTATATCACATGGGAGAAAATTACTCATATACCCTAAGACATTATGTCTTATTAGAAACTAATATCTAATGATTGAGTAATTAGAACACTAATAAACTATTAGTAAGTAATTAATGGAAATAACTGTTGAAAATTTCTTTAATGATGAATGATGATTTGCAATTACAAAATAATGCCAATTGATATACCAAATGACACTATTTTGTGATTGATAAAACTTGACAATGTTCAGAAATCAGTTATACACAACATGAGAAAAAGGGTTTTTGTAGAAGGAAAAACATAGGGTAAAAGAAGGTTGTTCATGAGGAAATTTTCTCTAAAACTCTTAAAGTTTTGATAATTATAAAGTAATTTTGTGGAAATAAAGGATAGAGGAGGAAAAAGAAAGGCAAAATTCAAAATTATATTTCTATTCAAAATCACAAGAATCATAGTAAATCTCATGATAAGAGAGATGACTGGTCTGCTTTGCTAAATCTTGTGATCACTAGTTGATGAGGAGGTCGATAGAGCTATTCAAGTAGAGCAAATGAAGGTGCCATTGGGACCTATGACAAGAGCTCGAGCAAAACGGCTGAATGACGCCTTGCAAATCTTGGTTCGTGCGGCTCGAGATGCTAGTGGAGAGCCAAAGGCCATTAAGGGCCTCAACGAGTCACAACGTGTTACTTTAATTGAGGTACTCGAGGTGGACTAGTTCACTGTGGACCGCCTGGGGTCACGGTGCATTGTTAGTCTAGTAGTGTTTAAATAAAAAGGTTCAACTGGCTTGTGATTCGAACCTTGGTCTAGTCTAGTCAGTAGGTCACTTGGTTCGGCCATGTGGGCTAACCTTAGTGGGTTCACTTGGCCCATTAGTCATTAGTCGTTGGTTTACGTGAGTAAGAATTAAAGAGAGAGAAATCGTGTGTAACACTCAATTTATGAATGATTAATAAAAAATACACTTGAGAGTTCTCTCAAAAGCTTCATTGAAGCAACTTTGAATATCTTAGAATCATTCTTTGGTATTCGAATTGACTTATCAATCTAGGATCGCGCTAGATTGTGGCATCCTCTACCAATACTGAGGTTCGTTGACCACGTGATCAACGGGTTTAGGTGATTCCGCTGCGTTCTTCGAGTCTTCAACGTGGATATTTCCTTCTGGATCCTAGCCTTTTTGTACGGGTTTCGTCACAAGGTTGGTGCAATTCGTATCACTAGTATAGTTTTGTTGCTTATTTATGTTGTCTATTGTATTGAATGTAAACTTTTTGAGGAGTGAATTGTGTGTTAATTGGTTCTAACTTTTAATTATTTTCATTTTTTACTGATACAACTTATATACATGTATAAGTGGTATTTATGCAACAAAAGTTTCATCTCTCTTCTTAAAGTAATTTTTTAATGTTACTTCTTTTGACTTGGACTAATTTTGTTATCAAAACCTTAACCTCAAAGGAGGCTTGTGTAATTTAACAAACTTTAAGGGAGACCAATGAAATTATTAGAAAACCTCAAGCGAGGTTTATGAAATTATCCCTTTTTAAATTGTCTAATAGAGGTCTATACAAACTGTAGGATTCATTTTATAATTTGGATAAATTTTAGAGGAGATAAATGCAATTGACTCAAACTTTAAATACCTATGTGACACCCCCACTTCTCCCTAAGGCGAACCAAAGGGTATCGGTGGGAAGCCTGCTCAGCTCTCGCCAAGACTCAGTACAATTCCAGTTCAAACTTAAAGGATAACGACTAATAACCAAAGTCGAAATAAAGACAAGAAGTCATTTCCATACATGAATATTCAATCTTACATCACAAGTTTCAAAGTACATTCACTTTCCCAAAATATACAACTTTCAAAAGATGTCTAGTCCCAAAACATTCAAAATCCTAATCAAAAGTGCCCCAAGTCAGCTTCTCCAAAACCCGTTCCATCTCGGTCCCTGATAAGGAAACAAATCTAATGGGATGAGCTAACGCTCAGTGAGGCCAAGAAAAGCATGCAAACATGTAGTTCAAGTAATAATAACACTTGTACGAGGAGTAAAGTTATAGCATTCAAGTAATTCACGATTAACAATTAAACACACTTGAGTAGGATACAGGAGCTCTCGGAGCTAATTTCCAATTGTTTTGCCCAATTCGATCCAATACCTCCACGTGGTGACACTCCGTCAACCGGGTAGGTATTTAATTCTGTAGAACTTCACTTACTCTATTTATGGTTCTGAGTGGACATGAGAAGTACCTCCCACCCGAATTGGTGTGGTACATGCTATCGCTCAGGGAATCGATTATACGTTTATGGATCTAAGTCGACATGAGAGGTACCTCCCACCCGAATCGGTGTGGTACATACTATCGCTCAGTGGTCAATGAGACATCGCTCCAATCGACTTATACTTTGTTTATGGTTCTGAGTCGACATGAGAGGTACCTCCTACCCAAATTGGTGTGGTACATACTATCGCTCAATGGTCGATGAGACATCGCTCCAATCGACTTATACTTTGTTTATGGTTCTGAGTCGACATGAGAGGTACCTCCCACCCAAATTGGTGTGTTACATACTATCGCTTAGTGGTCGATGAGACATCGCTCCAATCGACTTATACTTTGTTTATGGTTCTAAGTCGACATGAGAGGTAACTCCCACCCAAATTGGTGTGGTACATATTATCGCTCAGAGCTCACGAGTTAAATGTGTTCATGTACAATTACCAATCATATGTATTCAGGTATTAAGTATCACGTAGTTCAAAGAGAGAGAGGATGAGGGCGTCCCCACGAGTAAAATATGATTTGTCGATAAAATTTACTTCGATCGACGTCGAGTCAACACAAATGTAATTTGCAACGGCAACACTTCACTTAATTCACCTAGCAATTCACTTCACACAATTCGAATATCAATTCACATAGCACAATTCAATTGTAGCATCACTTAAGGGAGAACGAGTGCGGTAAAGTACACACTCGTCTCAACAATTCGATAATACTCAATTAACAATTAAAGCATTTATCAACAATTCATGCACTTGACACTCACCAAATCAAAATAAGGGAGTAAGTGCAAAAGACCTTTAGTAGTCAGCTCCGGGATTCTCTTCAAGATCCTCTTGAGCGCCTGAGCAAATAACAATTAACAATTACTTATAAATACTTACAAACTCCCTGCCAAACAAGGAAGAATGTACATTCATTTTCAAACTAATACAATGTTTTGAAAAGCCTCAATATCTCAAAAATCGAGATTCAAAAGTGAGGGTTTAATAATATAAGAGAAACTGATTTCCTCCATGAAACCAAGTTGAAAAGGATCAATCAATATCGAGAAGGAGTAATGAGTTCTCAAAAACTCATTTCATACCAAATCAAGAAATTTCAGTTTTGCACGACAATCTTTGGAAAATGAATCTTGCATTTCGTAGGTCTAAAATTGGAAAACTTGGTACCATTGGAAACTAGATCTAAATTGGTAAAAGTCCCTAATATTCAGAATTTCAAGAAAATTACTCCAGTAGAGATCCAATATAGAAAAGATCATCATTTGTGTTTCAAATGTGGTGAAAAGTTTGGACCTAGGCATCAGTGTAAACAAAAGGAAATGCACCTCCTTTTGACAGTGGATGAAGAAAATAAAGTTGTAGAAAATCAGGAAAATGAGGAGATTATTGAATACCAAGGCCATCAAAAGAAGAAAAATGTGGAATTTGCCATTCATGCCTTATCTAGTAGAATACTGCATAATACTATCAAGCTGAAGGGCCAATACATGGGGACTGAGCTGTCAATTCTAGTGGACAGAGGAAGCACACACAGCTCTGTGACAAATGGTGAAGCTCAATTATGTCTAGAGTCAGCTCAAACCATAAAACCTTTTAGGGTCAAGGTAGCTAATGGACAATATTTTTTGTGTAGAAGGGAGATTCCTAAGATGACATAGGAGATGCAGGGAGGACTTTGATGTGACACGAACTCCGTCGAAGATGAAACCCGTGATTCACTCATCACGATCTAGGCAGCGGAAAACTTGACCCTAATAATCCTACGAGTTACGAACAATATTGATACGATCTCAACCCGTAACTAATCGAATTAATGAACCAAATTTGTAGGTAGAAGAACGCCACAATCAAGGAGGTACTTGATTGATAAGTTCGGGTTGAATAACTTAAAAAAACTCTCAAGTATTCAAAGGAAACTCTCTTGGACAAGAGAAAGTGATTAACTCACCATTGTTATTGTAAAATTTGATTTTTCTCAAAATATTGGAGAAGACTAGGCTATTTATAGCTTTACATAGACTCTAGACCTAATGTGATTTAAAATTGTCTAGAAATCCTAATGTGATTTGGAATCACTTATTTTCCTAAAATTAATAACAAGAAGTCGGCGCATCTTGAGACACAATCTAGCTGAATTAACTAAAGCAAATAAACAACTAAATTAGCAAGGTAATTAACATTAAAACCCTTGCTTAACAACACCAAATAAACGACACAACTTGAAACTCGAATAACTTGAGCATGTGAAATCTTCACAGACTAGAGTAGGGGATCCGGATCATATCAAGGTTAGCATGTGATAGTATGATATCCATTTAATATCACTTCAAAAAATCCCAAATTCTCAATCAGCACCAGCTCCCAAACTCATTCTATTGCCAATTCAAAGAAAAAAGAACCAAGAAGCCTTTTGATATTCTAGCCGTACACTCATCATCTTCTCTAAAAGATTCAATAAAAAGGAACCAAAAGTAGGGAAGATTGGCAAATGATTAAAGGAGAAGCAAGTGATACATCAAAAGAAAAATCAAGAATCTACAAGCATAGGTCCAGAAGGTTTCAAGTAATTTAGTGTTTCAAGGCTTCCAAATTTGGTTTGATAATAAAAACACAAATTAAATTTGTTTGTAAATTTAGTAATATCTTTTCAATCAGTACACTTATTCACAATCAATAATATCTTTTTCTTTTTTTCCATGCTTGTTTTGTCAAGTATAATGTCATCATCCACCAAAGGAAAGTAGAACGGAGTTCTTAGACCACCAAATCTACAAGGATTGGATTTTGATGACAAACCTTTATGGAATCATATGAAAGTTTTAAGTACACCATATTCAGGAGGAGTGAATAGAGCATGGTCTTGTAACAATTGCAACAAAAAAAGTTACAGGATCACACTCTAAAGTGAAGGAACATCTATTCGAACTTTCAAATTATGGTGTTGAAATATGCAAGTCCACCCATGATGATGTTGCTTAGATTATCAAGTAAGTACATCAAGAGGCTGAAAGAAAGAAGACAAGGGATGGAATACAATGAGGAAACAAGCTGATTATTTGAGTTTAGCAGAGGCAAAAAATCTAAGTGCACTAGACAAGTCTTTCGATGAGGTTGAAAGGAATATTGCTGATAAACTATGTGCTACAATATTTTATGCCTCTACTTTACCATTTAACTTTGTCCATTGTCCTATTTTTAGAAATACTCATTACACTTGGCAAATAGCAAGTTATTTGGTTACTCTTCCTAGTGATAGTTGGAATAAGAAAAGTATATCTATTTGTTTCAAACAATTGGTGAGATATACAAAGAAGACCTTTAATTAATATTATCGCAGGGTCTGAAGTTGAAGCCATGTTGATTTTGTCAACTAATGCAAGTGGATACGTAAAAGATGTTGATTTTGTAGCCAATGTATTTATCAGTGTAATAGAAGAGTTGGACTAAATAATGTTGTGCAAATAATTACCAGTAATGCTAGTAACTACAAGGCAGCTGGGAGGATTATCCAGCATAAATATTCTCATATCTTTTGGACACCTTGTGTGGTACATAACTTAAATTTGGCATTGAAAGGAATGTGCGATCTTCCAGAAAATTCAGATGAGTTTGTTCAATGTAAATGGATTGCTAAATTGATCAATGATTTCCAAACCATCAAAAAATTTGTTGCCAATCATGACATGGCACATGCAATGTTTAACAATTATTCAAGCTTAAGTTTGCTAAAAATTGCCGAGACTAGGTTTGCACCTGGAATTATCATGGCTTAACGTTTAAACAAGGTAAGAAAGGCACCAGAGAGCATGATAATAGATAAAAGGTGGAAAAACTACAAAGGAGATGGAAAGACTTCAATTAAAGTTAAAGCCCATGAAGTCAAACAATGTATCGCTGATGACAATTGGTGGGGTAGTTTGAACTACTTGTTGAAGCTCACTAAGCCTATTATAGAGTTTATACGAGCTTACAAATTCTCCCACTCTACATCTTGTCTACAAAATGAGTGACTTAATGATAGACAAGGACAAAGTTATTCCATTCAAACATGAAGAAAAAGATATGTAAATTAGGCATTCAGATTTCTTCAATGCTATTCATCAAATTCTAAAGGTAAGATGGGATAAATTATTACCACTTTGCATTGCCTAGCAAATGCCCTTGTACCAAAGTACTATATTGATTCAACGATGCAAGATGAAGATTGTGTGCAAAGGTTGCCACCTCATGAAGATTAAGAAGTTTCTATAAATCAAGTGCAGTGCTTTAAAAGATTATTTTAAAATTCAGAGGATGTCAAAAAGTTTTCATGAAATATGGAGAATTTTCTAGTGGGACTAGGTTTTTCAGTGATCCTTTGGTCATAGATGCAAGGATATATGAAGAACAATTATCATGGTGGGCTAATTATGGATCTTCCACAAAATTGCTGCAATCCTTAGTATTCAAATTACTCTCACAGCCAGTATCTTCATCTTGTTGTGAAAGAAATTGGAGTATGTACGCCACAATTCAAAATGTGAAGAAAAACAAGTTGACAAGGACTAGAGCTAAGGATTTATTATATGTGCATGCCAACACTGGACTCTTATCAAGGGAAAAAAAAAGCACAAAGAAGGACCTTCGAAATATTGGGACATATGTAAGTTAGTTTCAACTTTTTAATCAACATTAATTTGCTTACTCTATTTAGGAGATTTATAATCTTTTACTATTTACAGGTGAAGATGATTTGCTATTGACGGAGATATGAACCAACTTGTTGATCTTTCTATTGATGAGCCAGAATTGGAAGCAACGACATTTGATGATCTGCCTAAACACTTGGAAGAAAATTATCAGTAGAAGATCCAAAGAGATTGCAAAGCTGTACTTATTTTTGTTTCTGGGTTTCCTAGACCACAGTTAGTTTCATGTTTCAAAGTGCTTTTGCTATGAATCAGCTTGATATTGACTTTGTTACATCAATGAAATAATTTATTAGTTTTGACTTTTGGTATTTTGATTTTGCATCTTATAATGTCACAACTAACCCCTTTTTCTATTATATTATTCTTGAACTAAACGTTAGCACCAAGAATTTCAGGTTTCAACTTTCAAGTTTTAGCAGTCCGACAAAGGACAATGGTCAAGCGCAATCTTTTCAAGAATTCCATCTTTAAACATCAAGTAAGCTTTTCAGACATTACTAAATAGCTAGTAGTTATGGCATATTTATTAATTGTTCTGATTAGTGTGATAAAATAATTAGTCACTACTCTTAAATTTACTAAAGTGTCATGTCCACGTATTAGTACTCGAGTCTTTAGAAGTGTCCCCGTATCCTTGTTATTTGATTTATTGTGAGGACTGGAAAACTTATTTTATATTGTTTCTTATTTTTTTGGATACATTTTCTTTTACTTTACTTTATTTGCCTTAATTTCTTGGATACTTTATAAGTGAGTCAAGATTTTATTATTTGTCTTCTATAAGTTAGTGCATTTATGAAAGTGAGACCCACTAGTGAGGTGCGTGTTATAAATTTGGAAGATTAAGAGGAGTTGGATGCAAAGGGATATTATTTATAAGAAGTCAAGAGATAATTAGAAGTTGGTTAGATATTTTAGTGCTTAAAAGATAATTAGATAAGAATTAGCTCTTGGTTTACCATTTGTCATAAAACCATAGAATCTTAACTTTGACTAAGACCAAATTTTCTTCTTATCCAACCAAGATAATTAGGTCATTAATTAGACACTAATCATTGCCTTGCCAAGTGTCACTTTCCTGCCTTGCCAAGTGTCACTCATGACCAAGACTTCTCTTAAACTTTCTCTTAGAAGTTTGGTCAAAATTCCCTTCCTTTCTTTCTACTTCTTGGCCGAACTTCCTAGCAAGAAAACAAAGGCAAAAACTCCAAAATTTCAACTTGGACCCTTGCTTGAACTATGACACCCCACTTCTCCCTAAGGCGAACCAAAGGGTATCCGCGGGATGCCTGCCTAGCTCTCGCCAGGACTCAAGCCATTCCATTCAAGCTTATTATCAAACTACACAACACAAGTAAGTAACTTAAATATAGTAAATTCGGAAGCGTTCAATCTTAACAACAGTCATCCATTATCCAACCCGCACGTCGGGTGCTCAAAGTACATCATGAATCCCAAATATACATCATGCCCCAAAAGTTACATTTCAAATCCAAAAGTACGACCCAAAACCAAGGCATAGCCAAAATGTAATAGAAACCCTAAACAAAAGCACATCAGGAGGGTTTATCCAATACATCTCCGAGTTCAATCCTGTTTAGGAAAACAAATCTACAGGGTGAGCAAAAATGCTCGTGAGGCCAAGAACACACATGCAAGCACGTAGTCCAGATAACAGTCCCAAATAACAGTCCAAGAGATAACTTGCGAGTAATTAACAATGCCAACAAAATGTAAACAGAAACAATTCAAGGATATAGTAGCTCTCAGGAGCTAAGTTCCACTTACGTTGCCAGTTCATTCGTATATCTTCCCGCGATGACTCTCCGTCAACCGGGTTGATATTTTCAAACCGTAGATCACCACTTACTTCTCATCCGTCCACCCTACAGCGCTTCGGCCCCGCACGACATTTATAAGGCTATACTCCACGAGTATGCCAAGCAAGATCTCTCAAATAGATCAAGCTTATCATGTGATTCTCATGGCTCACCAAGGTTCCCGACCAAGCCCATGCCGGCTCGAGTTCCAAGGTCGGCCTATGAGTTTGGGCGTCCCTCATGTATCATGTAAGTGTCGAGGAGATTCACTCCAACGACGTATGCAGCCATAGCATACCATGTCATGTAATAAAGCATTCGACAGGTTTAAGCATGTATTTCAGGTCATGTAAACCAGGCAAAACATGTTAAGCATGAGTCATTTGTTTCAAATGAGAACGAGTGCGATAAAGTACACACTCGACTCCATTTTTCAAAACCAAGTAGGCTAAGCATGTAATCAGGTAAGCCAAGCATGAATCAAGTCCATAGAGTTCAAGTAGCCATACACTTGACACTCACCGAGCAAATCAAGAAGAAATATTTTCTGGAAGTTCAAGTGTTCACTGTAGGATCCTCTTGAAGGTCCTCGAGTGCACTTGAGCAAAATATAATGTATTATCATTCACGTGCCCCAATTATCAAGGAAGATTGTATGTTAGTACAATCTAAGAAAATTTCATCAAAACGAACCTCAATTACTCGTAAATCTAGGTTCAATTAGAGTTTCTTAAAGTACAAGAGCGATTGAGTTTTTATTTTGGAAAATCAAGTATAAAACGTTCAAGTAATATCGAAGGAATAAGGAGTGCTTGAAAACTCCCTTCCTTTGGAATCCGAAAAATTTTCAGTTTTGATACGATATTTTGAAAAATCGTATCTCACATCCTACATGTCAAAAATTGGAAAACTTGGTACCGTTGGAAACCTCTTTGAAAGTACTAAAAGTTCTTAGAAGACACTTTTCCATGATTCTAAATGGAAGATATTCAAAAATGGGCTCAAAGTTACTGTTTCAGAGTACTTAAGGTTGTGTTGGGGTTGGTTTTTCGCTAACTTTGGAAGTTCGGCAAAATTCACACGTTGCGAGCTAGCCTCTGAAATATATAACTCAATTAGAGTTGCAAGTAATGTTTTTAACAGAAAAAGTGGATCAAGAATCGGAGTTTCGAGCACCGAGATACGGTAGCTCAAAGTTAGGGAAAAATTCAAAACTGGTGAACAAATTTCCAGATTTGAGCTTCCAACTTTGGGACTTTAGTTAGGTATCGAAATGGACTTGGATTGGTACAAAATTTGGCAGTATAATACTCCTATATAAAAAGTATTCCTCTACCAAATTTCATGGAAAAATACCTTCGGGAAGGTAGTCACTCAAACAACCAAAGTTTCGAAAATCCTGAGACAAAACTGCCTTGAGCCTTTTGTTTTCCATTCCAAACATTTGGTCAAGGAAAAATTCCTCAAACATGGCTCATTAGTGTAGGCAAAGCCTAAGGAACATTCATGGCACATTTCATAAGTGTTTAGCACCAAAATATTCAGTTAGCAAGTCTACACCAAGCCTTGCATCAAATCTGTCCAAAAGTTAGGGTTTTCAAGAGCAGGGCAGGTTCCGTATTTTGATCATAAATCGCTCAAATTAACTCGGAAGTGGGCATGGTTTATGGCATTGAAAAATAAATTCATAGAGCTAAAATTTCACAGAAGAAATCATTTTGAAATTTGGCACACAACTAGCTCGAATTCGAGCCACAAGTTGCAGCCTCAGCATTTCGTTCCAGGAAAACAGAGAAACAGAACAGCCGACTTTAAATGGTTAGTTCGGCTCACATACATGGAACCAGAATGTGAATTTTATACCGTCGGAAAGGTGGGAATGTCTAGTTTCAAATGCCACTAACGGCACTAGATTTTGACGTCGGAGTACAAAGTTATGGCCGAAACACGAAAACTGGTCAGAGCATTACGGGAACAGTTCCAGATTTACTAGCTTTGTGAAATCGATTCATTTGACCCACCAAACCTCAATATTTTTCAATGAAATTTTTTACACCATCTATACAACATATAAAAATCATATATAAGCCATTAAATCCCCAAAATTCTGCAGAAATAGGTACGTTCAAAGCAGGGGCAGAATTGGAACTTTTTACTCCATGCACCCCTTGAAGTTTCTACTAATAATACACCATTAATCTACCATTTTGAGCACTAAACCAACATTAAATCCATCATCAAGCATGAGATCAGTCCCCAAGACAAAGGTGGGAGTTCATAGAGCCCACCCATTTCATTTTACACCATAAACAAGCTAACCAAAGGCATGCTAGAGCTTAATCATGCTATATGACTTCCAAAAGACAAGATTCTATGAGTTGATCACTACTTACTTTGGTTGATGAACCAAACAGAATTTTCGGCCCTTTCTCAGCCAAAGAAAACCGTGCAAAGCTCCTTGTTTTTGTAGCTAGATGCACTCTCCAAGTTTTAAGCTAAGTGGTCTTCAATTTTGGTGTGAAATGGTTGAGATTTGGTGCATGAAATGGAGTAGAATTTGATGAAGCAAGTTTGGTTCTTGCTCTTGGGAGAGCCAGCTGTCTTAGGAAGGAAGAGAGAGAAAATTTTGATCTAAATGAGGCTTCCAAAGGAAGCTTTAATGTGTGGCTAGAATTGGTGCAAAAGTCAACTCTCTCTCGCGCGCTTACGCGCGCGTTTCGTGCTCAATTCCTCTTGCATTTGTTTCACTAGTGCACTAAACCTCTAATGCACTTATATTCATATAAATATTATTCACCCTTAATTGTCCCAAAATAATGGTCTAAAGTCCCTCATTTAATCGCGCGCGTGAAAACGCGTATTTCCAATTTAGGCGCGATAGAGTGAAACCTTCGAGAAATTCTTATAACGATCGTACCACTAACTATCACTTTAGTATTTAATCGTTAAAATACCTAATTTAGATCCATTGTATAAGTCTTTAATATTCCAAGCCTATTGTACTCTCAATCGGGTAAAATTTCCAAGCACTATTCACTGTTCTCACTAAACGCGCTCCCGGAAATTAATTTTTGAAACAAGTCACTTTAAAAATATAATGAAGCTATATTTCCACGTAATTAGGTTCAATAGGTCTAGAAAATAATACTCGGAATAAATGAACAAGTAAATAATTAAATAAGCTCAAAATAGGGTTTTAATAGGAGTTTTACGAGTCCTCACATGAGTCGAGTATTAACTCCTCAAATCTCCAATAAATTTGTATCCATGCGTCTTTTGGAAAACTATCCACGCGTGAGTAGTATATGCTCACTTAGAACTTATTCACCTTTAATTCTCGATTAACTTTTCTTAATCTGCTATTGTCCGTTCTTAATTTCCCCAGGATAATCATACTCTCGAATATAATATCACCTTGAAACACTCGTGTTCATTATTTCTCACCTAAACAATCCTCCGAAAATTGAAGTTGTTAACGGGACGTTTTAAAAGCATAATGAAGACATTATTCCATACGAATGGATTTAAAATGGTCGTAATAAATTATTTGGGAAACACAGGTGGATAAATACTTAATTAAACCATTAATATTCGATAAAAATAAGAAATTTTTCGGGTCCTCACATGAAATCGCTTAAAAATTTATCCTAGAATCTATAACTTGCAATTCATAGAAAGTTGTAAGTCAAGAAGGGGAGATCTTGGGAAAAAGGAAGCTCTTGGTTGCATTTCTTCTTAGGGTTTGAAGTATCAAGTTAAGAAACCTTCTTTTCTTTCTTATCTTTTCTTTTTTTATGGATATGACTGATTTATGAAACTTGAGGAAAGAAGAATTTCATGGGTTTTTTAGTTTGATGAATTTTTCCCAGCATTTTATAGTTATAATTTTCCAGCCTTGAGATTGAAGAAATTCTAGCTTTGATATACTTGTGGCTGAATCTGTGGTGGAGATGCAATTTTACCTTTGTTATACACATTTCCAGCTCTAGTAGTCAATTTTCAGCCTTGTTATGCTAATTTTCAGCCTTGGAATGTAATTTTCAGCTTTGTATGCCTTTTAGGTTTTGACATGGGAATTTCAAGTTTTAGTATGAATTTTTAGGTTTACTATAGAATTTTCCAACTTTGGTTCTAATTCTAGCTTAGGGCAAAAATTTCCAGCCTTAACATAGTTAGTTTTATAAGCGATTTCTTTGTTAGAAATTGACACTATATGCCTTATAACATGTTGGTTAGTTTAATTTGTGGATTTGTTATATAAACATGAAAGAAAGTTGGGGAGTTTGGCCAAAGGAGAGTTTGGAAAAAACATTCTTTGGCTTGCTGAAAATTTTCGCAGAGAGCCCTGCGCAGTTTTCAAAAAATTTCTATAACTTCATATAGAAAATTCCAAATTGAGTTCTGCTTCTTGCATTTGAAACTAGATTCAGAGTACTTTCTATAGTAAAAATTTCAGAATTGTTCTCGATTCCTATGAATATCTGTGATTTTCCAAAATTAACTGAATTTCCACACCTGTTCTGTTTTTCTACCGGACGAAGCAGCAACTTGAGACTGGAATTTGACTGACTTGTGGATAGAATCTTACAAATGTGTCTTCTGGAAAATTGTAATCCTTTGAGTGTGTTTTCCAATGGTATAAAGTTCATAAATTTTGGACTTCAGAAGCTTGAGATATGATTTTTCAAATAGCATCGCGCAAAACAGGATAAAATTCTGTTCTTCAAAAGCTATTCTTGCTTTCATTTTCAACTTCAAGTTGGAGTTGTACAACCATTTTGAGCTTGGTTTTATGATAGGAGTTGAGATGACTTGGTTGGTTTGGAAGTGTTTTCCTTTGAATATGGTAGTTTTGTGAGGACCTGAAAAATTCCTTTAGAATTTCCTCCCATTTGTGAAAACATTAATTTATATTTCCTTCTATATTTCTTTACTTGATTATTTAACTACTTACTAGCCCTAAATTTTATGGTGATTTCATTAGTTGAACCAATAGTTTTATTTTTACTTTTCAAGTTAGAGTAAGTTAGGGTTTTGGTGTATTTTGGTAGTGTGATTAATTGGTCAGGTGTGTGTATTAAATTTGGTGGTTAAGAGTGAGTTTTATATAAGAGGAAGTGTGTGATTAGAAATGCTATTAATAAATTAGTGAATCATAAGTTAAAAGACTAGTACACGCGAGTTAAGGAAAAATGGCTTGAACCGACGTGCACCGTTTGCTACTAATTGAATACACCACTTGAACACTACTTTATTACCTTAATCTCCTTGTTATTAATTGAGAAAAATCAGCCCCAAAATATCCCTCAAGGCAGCTGAAATTCTTGACTAAAAGAGAGGAAGAAAAGAAAGAAAAGTAAGAACTATTCTTGTGGTGACACTTGTTGGAAGCCTAGGAGATTTTGACCAAGCAAATTTTCTTTCCTTCTTATCTCCAATTTGG
>NW_020862480.1:191673-217380 GCF_003713205.1 Coffea eugenioides | reverse complement strand
TAGTGTGTGGTCTTCAAGTTTGAGGATAGCTTGGTAGACACTTGGTTTGATTTCCCAAATTTACTTTTCTGTTTAATAAAATTCTCATTGCTTGTTTATACTTGTGTTTCTGATCAATATAGCTCTTGTCTTCTAATCTACTTGGTTGATCATTACTAGAAAAGAAGGAAATTTTCATTTAGCAAAAATTGTCTAAATCTGATTAAGATTTTGAACAACCCAATTCACCCCCCCCTCTTGGTTGTCTTTGGGACTTACAATGTGAGAGAAAAAAAAAAGGATAGGATTGCATTAATGAAGGTGACAAGTGTCACCATTATATTGGATATGACTTATGACAACTATTCACCTTTTGACTTTTTTTTTTCCATTGAGTTAAATATCTCAAAAAAAATCAATAAAATTCACTCTTTTCTTCTCCTCCATGGCCGGCTCTCTCTTGAGCAAAGAAGAAAGAAACTCTTCACCATTTTAGCTTCCATTTAGCTCAATCTTCCAAAAACAATTGCCTAAACTAGTTTCTACTCCATAAAATCCCTCTATTAGGTGCTAGTAAGTTGTCTGGTGAAGTTTTTAAGGAAGCTAAGGTGTTCTACTACTCCCTCTCTCTTGTTTACTTGGTAAGTGGTGATTGAATATGCTCCTACACTTAATGATGTTTAATTTGTGCCTAGTGGTGGCTAAAGTGTTGAAATTTGTGATTTATTTCTTGGTTTGAGATGAATTGGTGAAGTTTTCAATTTATTGATGAATTTTCTGGTTTAATGTGATCATGATGTTGTGGTTATTTATGATGATTGGAAATGATAGTTGAGGAAGCTAGAAGGTGGAAAAAGTGGACAATTGCAATCAATTTCTGTTTTGGAAGAAATTCTGGAAAATTAGGGTTCTTGGTTCTTCATTCTGTCCGAAATTTTAGGTCCTAGATAGAGGCCGAATTGGCCTTAGCTCAAAACATGAAAGTTGTCGGTATTGATTTTTTAAAGGTGCCTGTAAAATTTCAGGTCAATTAGAGTAGTGTAGAATGAGATAAGCCGAAATTACTATTGCTGTTCTGGGTTCATCAGGATGTTAGAACTGCGTCTGAAATGGGTTGTTTTGACTGGAATTGTTTTGGATTTGGTTGTTGAGGTCTTCTGATGAAATGTAGCTTGATGTCCTAGCTACCACATGCCTTTGGAATTTCTGCATTTGGACCTGTTTAGACTGAGTTGTACTGATTACAGCATAGTGTAATTTGTAAACCTGTAATTACGGTTCTGGTTTGTTATTTGGCATATTTGACTTAGTTGTGCTGGGATTTGGACTGAGTGACCTTCTGTAATGTTGTAGCCCTGTCTTTTAGCTTCGAAACGGTGTATCTTACACCTTTATCCGACAATCGTAGCGCCTTTGGTACCATTACCGCAAAATGACGTCAAAACTGTTTTTCTGGTTTTGAGCTTAACTTTCATTTCCAGACTTTTCCCTAGCTTGACTTGTACTAGTACTACTTGGAGCTTGCTGAATGGCTATTGGATGAACTTGTTGTTGTGTGTGTACCTTTGGGACTGGCTGAGGAAATAATGAAGCCATGATGGCTGGAAAAGTTAACAAATTTAGGGGAAATGCTGTCCGAACTTTTAAAGGATTTGTTTGCATTGAGTTTGTGATCTAAGACTTGGGTTTGAGCAAGGCAATGCAATATGATGGATAGTTTCGGAGCCGTGGAGGTGAGTGACCTCAAACTGTTTCCAAATTTACTTTTGAACCGCTTTCCTGCATTATCTACTTTTGAATTGTTTTCAAAGTTACTTTTGGAACTGTTTTCTTACATATCATGCGTGCTTGCATAGCAGTGTCTTGTTATTATTGATTTTGCTTTCAATGATTGTTAAAACGAGTTTTCTAGGCGAGTGTGTACTTTATCGCACTCGACCTAAATAAATATGAAATTTTCAATGATTAATGATTAAATGCTACTTGCGCATGAATGTAAGTCTTTTGGGCTGAACTGGCCATTGCCCCTTGTTACCGGTCGTCTCGAGCCAGAAGCGGACTTGGTCGGGCGACTAGGAACTTGGGTGAACGTTTCGGTATACTCGAGTATTACCTTGTAGGTTGGTGGAGCCTGGCCAAAAGCCAGGGACGGGGTGAATGAATGCACGAATGAAACCAAAAATGCAATGAAATGACAGGAGAACGAACGTATCCTTTTCATGAATGTTACTATCGCTTTCCATTGTACATGTTTCTTGAATTATGGATACTCCATATTTAAGGTTTTGTAAATGTTGAAATTGTTTCTGGACTTATCATTTGATTTGAATTGAACATCATTGAAATGAACTATGGTTGAACCGATTTGATTACTGATTTTACTGGTTACTCGCTGAGCTTCTAGCTCACCCAAAAAAAAATGTTTTATTCCCCTCCACAGGGCTCAAGGCGAAGGAAGGGCTTGTAGCGTTTATTCATGGATTATCTCATGTATGGATTGAACTTGGATTTCCTTTTGTGTAATCATTCATATTGGGATTGTATTGAACGTTTAGAACGTTTAGAATTGATTGGATGTGTAATAGTCTAGTTTTGGACTTTTGGACTTCCTCCTGTATACTAATTGTGATCAAGGATCAGAGTGGCGCTGCGGAAGCGTGGACGCTTCGCTTTTGATATGTAAAGATTGGGAACCTTTGATGTATATTTGATATATATATCTTGAAATTCAATTGAGGATTGTAGCGAACGACTGAGTCCCGGCGAAAGCCGGGCAGGCGGCCCGCCGAACCCTCTGGTTCACCCTAGGGGGAGGTGGGGCTGTCACAAAAGCCCACTCTTTGGGGTTGGGTTTGTTGGTTGGAAAGTGAAGACTAGCCCATCTGTTTTCTTGAGGGTTTTTCGACCGGGCTTAGAGAGTCTTCGGCCCAAATAGATAAAAATGGCCCAATGGCCTGTTTGATCAAGAATCTGGTAGCCGAATTTGCAAATCAGTCCCTGGATTTCTCCTTAACTATACTGTTGCCCTGGACATTTTCAATTTCTTTCATTTAGGTCCCAGTTTAACTGCAAATAGGTCCGTAAACTTTATTTTCTTTTATTTTTGACCCCAAAACTTTGTTAATGTTTGCAATCAAGTCCTTTATTCTTTTGACTTCTTAAATGTGGGTTGTTTGCATGATTTAATTGATTTAATTTCATGTTTATTTTTATATTTTGTGATTTATTTCTCAACTAAATTGGTGCCTTGACCCTTTTATTGTTTTGAAGCTAATATTTCCTTCATCTCATTACCACTGCAAGGGAGGTAACCTCTATCTCCTTGATTTTGCTTCTCCTATGTGCTCCTACGTGTTTTGTGTGAGTATGCATGCTTTAATTCGCTTTTTATTAATGTTCAATTGCCTGTTTCGCTTTCTTGCTATTTCGCCTTCTTTAATTGGCAAGTCATTTGAAGGCACTTGAATGCCAAAGTTGTAATAGCTAGATTATTATTTTATTTTATTTTATTCCTTTTCTCCCTCTTAGATTGTAGTAGGCTTCCCCCGAATGTAATAGTTAGGGCTTTATTTGCCTTATGTGTGATTTGCATGTTTATGTGCTATGTGTTACCGCTTTCTTAGGGTCTTGCATCTAGATATCATGCTGATGTGTTATGTGATTTATGTGATTTATGTGTTTACATGCTTTTATTAGGTCTTACATGATTTATTTGATTGCAACCGATGTGTGACGTCACCACACTAGTCCAATGCCAGTTGTGGTCAATTTCTCGAATCCACACTAGTCCCAACGCTAGTTGTGGCCCTTTGTTCCGACTTTTCTCACTAGTCCAACGCTAGTGAGAATTCATAGATATGGGCTAGTCCAATGCTAGACCCTTAGGGACCTCCTACGCTAGATCATGCTTGTATGACTACATCACATTCTCATGCATATTTTTTCATTTTTTAGGGTCTTTTGTCATTTGTTGCATGACATCCCTCCTTATACATATATCCCTTCCCCCATATTTTCCCTTATATGTATATTATTTACCCCTTTGTATGAAACATGACATTAGACTTGCATTTCATCTAAGTATTAGAATTAGGCTAGTACATTTGCATGATTAGATTAGGGAAATAACCCCTTGAATATGGGATATGGACGAGTTTGGCTTTTCTAGCCTTAGCACGCTCGTATTCCCTCTATTAAAAGGGAAAATTGAGTCACGAACATTAGTCCCCCGTACCCGACATGATGCATTCCTTTAAAACATGTATATTTCTATAATTATTTTATTCTTTTCCTCTTCTTAGAGTCTCATATTTTGCATTATTCGTGACATCTCCAAAGAGTCATTATTGGGCATCACAACTAATGTGATTGGCACCATTCAAGCTTTGAAGAGAAATTTTGCCCCCCGATGTCCCCCTAGGTCTAGGTTTTGCATTCATATAGTGCATCCAAATGTGATAAATGCTTTGGTTAAAACAAGAAAATCTTTGACTAAATCGCGCAACTAGCCTTGGCTAGGTCGAAGGGGTGCCTTGGATTTTTATCCTTGCCTTCCCCTTCGTCAAATGTGACTCCCGAACCTTTTTCGTTGGTTTACGTAGACTAGGAGTCGTTTAAAAGGGGTTTCTTTCTACCTTTTCCTTTAAAAAAATTCATTTTAGGTGACTTGGTACACCTTAACTCAATACCAAGTGGCGACTCCGATTTTTATTGCAAAAAACCCTTTTTAAACTATATTTTGGGTCAAATCGTCGCATTTTCAAGTCCCATTTAGACCCACTTTCTTTGTAAATCAAAAATCATTTTTCAAACCAAAAATTCACTCTTTAAACCATTTATTTATTTTTTTTATAAAAAATGGGGCGCGACACACCCCCTTAAAAGAATTTCATCCTCGAAATTTTAACCTTTGCTCGCACAAAACTTGATGCAATAGACTTTTCCTCCAACTCTCAAGTGACTTTCTCTTACTCATAGTACTACCCTCCATGCCTCTTTTGAATTAAAAAAAAATAGACTATAGAGGTATACGCAAAATAAAGTAGCTATATTGTTCGGTAAAAGTATTTCTAAATCATAAAGTGAAAACAATAAAACACATTTAAACTAAAATACTCTCTTCATGTACATAACATAACAAGTCACATACCCTATGGGACATTAACCCTAGGTATTGCTCAGGCACTATACTTAATTAAAACTTGAAGAAGTACAACAAAGTACATACATATGAATAATAAGGGTCCCAAATCTCGCTAATATCTTCGATATATCCCAAGTCCAGATTAATAGCATTCCCCGTGTCTTGGCTTTCGCCATTCAAACTTATCCTACTATTACTCGAGATATCGACTTATCATTAAGGAATCACTCTTTGGTATTCGGGTACAAAATCCGAAAATATGATAATTCACCACTCGAGCTGGCCAGGCTAAAGAGGAAAACAACCACTTTTGAGATTCCTATCCAACATACATATCTAATGTCCCCAACAATAGACATTTGTTCCACACTTAACAAGCTAATCCCTATAGTTCGAGAACCCTCTCCCGGCACGAGCTCGATAAGAGCTCTGATACCATCTGTGACGGCCCCACCTTCCCTTAAGACGAACCAAAGGGTCGGCGGACTGCCTGCCCAACTCTCGCCAGGACTACTGATCAAATCATTCATAAACCTTACCAAACAGTCCAAAGAACTTTGAAAAAATGAATCATCGGAAAGCGCAAAAGACCGTAGCCACGTCAAAATCCGACCAAAATTTTTTTTGTCCTTGTTCAAGCTTCACACTCGCTCGATTTTTCAATGGATACAAGAAAGTTCACATAACCATAGAAACATATAATCTCAAACGAATACGCTTGAAACACTTGATTACACACTTATATACCTACATACATCAAAGTCTCCAACAAGTTAATTTGAAATACAAGTCATAGTAACCATACGTATACAAAATACAATTAGGGTTTCGGTTACAGAGGAGCATGATCAAAAGAATGTCTACACTAGCTCGACTCTTTCTTCAAAAATTATAACTCTCAAAATATTGAACCCTGTAAGGAAAACAAAGATAACGGGAACGGGGTGAGTTTACGCTCAATGAGGTACCATAAGTACAAGTAGTCAAGAATCATGGCGTTTCACTTTTAAGGCACATATACACATCATATAAGGAAATGAACGAACACCTCAGATAGAAAGGATACAGGTGGTTCTCAAGAGCCAAATTCTGGTTGCAGAACTTGATCCCAACTTGCTGACGCTCTCTGTAAACGTTCGAGCATTTTGTAAGAAAATATGAGGGATTTTACAAGTTCTCACAATCACACTACCAAAATGCATAAAAAAAACACACCAAAAACCCAAGTATGCATAAAAACCCAACTTATGCCCTTCCTTTAGAAAAATCATAATTTGAGTGAGTTATAAATATCAAAAATTCATGCAACTTGGCTTGTTAAAAACTAGACTTCAAATATTAATAATCTTTAGAAGACACCTGAAAGAGATTTATTTCATAAGTTGGTCCAAATTGAGCCATAATCTACTACAACATTTCTATGTTTACTTGTGTAGGGCAGAATTTTCAGTCAACTTGAAAATTTTCTGGAGTTTATAGAAATTGAATGAAACTCTGAATTTTACACCGTATGAAGATCTATGAGTCTAGTTTCAAACGCAACAAACAGAACTCAATTCCGACTTTCCTATACGAAGTTATAACTAATTTTCCAAAGCTGCGTAGAGTCTCCTGCGAAAATTTCTAGATTTTCTAACAACTTGAGATTATGAAACTTTTCTTAACAAAATTCACTCCCTTGACTCAAATTCAACCATTAAAGCAACCAAGAATCAAAGGCAAGTGAGTTCACATAAGGACTACAAAGAAAAGTAAAATTTTGGGATCTCACACTCTCTCCTCCTTAAAAGAATTTCGTCCTCGAAATTCGAACCTTTACTCGCACAAAATTTGATGTTACAGGATTTTCCTCCAATTCCTAAGTGGCTTTCTCTTACTCATAGTACTGCCACAAACTTACCTAGTGGGAAAATCTCGCCGACGTAATGTGTGACAGCCCCACCTCCCCCTAAGGCGAACCAGAGGGTTCGGCGGGCCGCCTGCCCAGCTCTCGCCGGGACTCAGTCGTTCACTACAGTCCTCAATTAAATTACAATATAAAAATCAAATATACATCAACTGGTCCACAAATACACATCCGTCTCCAATAATTACATGTCACAAATGCAGCGGAAACTAATCCCAAATACATAAAATAATTCCAAATCCAAAATTGTACAAAACATAGGCCATCCAATCACGTGCACAAGTACTATAAGTCCTTCCTTCGCCTTGAGCCCTGTGGAGGGGAATAAAATATTTTTGGGGTGAGCTAGAAGCTCAGCGAGTAACCAGGAAAATCATTAAACAAATATATTTCACAATGTTGCATTTCGATCATTTCGATGATGTCATGATTCAGAGATCAAATGTACGTTTAGTGCTCTCGTGAGCCGGTGAAATCATAGCACTTGAACACCCAACGCTCAAATATTTCATTTAACATTAACTCACGAACTCACGAAAGTGGGAGCAACATCGGTGCTCCAGATAACCATGAACATGAACCATAAACAAGGTGGAGACGTTGGTGTCCAGCACAAGACTTTCCCAGAACTCATTGAAGCCAAATCATGTCATGAATTCACATGCAAGCACGCATGATATGCAATCGAATAATTAATGCAAGAAACATTTCACAAGTACTTTGGAAATAGTTTAGGGTCACTCACCTCCATGGCTCAGAAACCATCCATCATATTGCATTACTTCACTCAAGTCCAAGCCCTAACGCACAAACGCAAAGCAATCAAGCCCATTCAAAATTCGGACAGCATTTCCCCTAAATTTCTTTACTTTTCCAGCCATCAAGGCTTCATTATTTCCTCAGCCAGTCCCAAAGGTACACACACAACAACAAGTTCATCTAATAGTCATTCAGCAAGCTCCAAGTAGTACTAGTACAAGTCAAGCTAGGGAAAAGTTCGGAAATGAAAGTTCAGCTCAAAACCAGGAAAACAGTTTTGACGTCATTTTGCGGTAATGGCACCAAAGGTATTACGAGTATCGGATGGAGGTCCAAGACCCACCGACACCTTATCACCCTCACTGGCCAGTCACCTCACAAACTTGCCCAGGCGAACGAAATCACAAACTTGAGCTTTAATCATAAGCTCGGGTCACAAACTTGGTGACCTCAAACTAAGTTGGACTGACTTCGACCAAGCCCTAACCGGCTCGAATAGTCCATCTAGGTATTGAGTTCAACCGCAAACTCACAAAATTCACAAAAGTATTCAAAAGTCACCCCGAGCCACAAGCTCAAGGGTTTTTGTTCCAAAATTTCTCACATACATATGTCATGTACAAATTGGTGCGTAAATTAGGGTCTAGATCGAGTGCGATAAAGTACACCCTCGCCTAGGTACCCTTTTTACACATAACGAAACACATAAACAACTAACACATAAGAGCGGCCTGAATACTTACTCAAAATACCAAAAGTAGTATAAATGCGGAATTCACTTTGTGTGTTGGCTAGTAGTGGGCCCCACCGGCACCGCCTAGCTCACCACTGTCTGAAATCGAAGATTATGTCACAATATATCACAAACGGCAACTAACATACTTGAAATAAGCCAAACGGCAAAATTGGCACGCGCAAGTGCGGAAACGGCAAAACGGCCGCACACGTCCGCGCAGAACGGCAAACGGAAATGGCCAAGTCGGCCATCTCAAACCGTTTTGGTCAAAATTTAGGCTAGGAATATCAGATCAAGGTACATGAGGTACCGTTACGAAGCTAAGAGGAAGGGCTACAATGTTCATGAAGACATCGCAACCCAGATCTCAATGGGTATAGGTGAAAATTGCGTGAAACAGTTCCAGCTGTTTCATTGCGAGTTACCAAACAGGCCCTGTTTGCAAGGCCGTAACTCACGGCTCAGAAATCGAAATTAAGAAATTCCAAAGGCATTAGAAAGCTGAGACATAAGGCTAAAACTTTCATGTTTTGGCCAAGACCTGAATCTATTCAGAACAAAACAAAATTCGAGTGCCAAAGTACCCGTCAGAACTGTCCAAATACAAGGCAGTTCTGACGAGCGATATTGTTTTGATCATAACCGGAGCTACGGAACTCGGTTTTCGACGTACTTTATACCGTTTCGAAGCTGAGATCAAGATCTAAACTTCTTATGAAGGAGTCGGCACCCAGATCGAACTCTATAAAAATCGAAAAGTCATGGGCAGAAACAAAATCAGAAAACGCGTAGAACCAGAGGGTCAAAACAGGCTTGAGCATTTCGTCGATAACTCAGGCTACGCTAATCCGATTGACCTGAAATTTTGCAGACATACTCAGGACTCAAGGGGCTACGACTTTCATGTTTTACGAAACTTCTGAATCAGCACGGAACATTAAGAAAAATGGAGATCAAGTTCAGGTTCTGGGTTGCCCTGTTTACCCATTTTGCCGGTTTCAAATGTCGCAAACATATGGTTCGTTTTCATGGTTCTTATGCAGAGTCTCGAACAAGTTAACTTGAAATACAAGCTATAGTAACCATACGTATATAAAATACAATTAGGGTTTCGGTTATAGAGGAGCATGATCAATAGAATGTCTACACTAGCTCGACTCTTTCTTCAAAAATCATAGCTCTCAAAATATTGAACCCTGTAAGGAAAACAAAGATAACGGGAACGGGGTGAGCTTACGCTCAATGAGGTACCACAAGTACAAGTAGTCAAGAATCATGGCATTTCACTTTCAAGGCACATATACACATCATATAAGGAAATGAACAAACACCTCAGATAGAAAGGATACAGGTGGCTCTCAAGAGCCAAATTCCCGTTGCAGGACTTGATCCCAACTCGTTGACATTCCGTCAACGTTCGAGGAAACAAACATGACCGTAGACCTCACTTGACATCAAATTTCGTCCACCAAACACACCCCTTTCCAGACCCGAACACCACACACAGAACAGAGGTGGAAATACTCGAGTATATCGAAAATCCAGAGTCTCCAATACCCAAAGATTTCCCAGAAACATACTATCATGGCTCGTTATCTAATCGACCAGGCCCTTGCCGGCTCGACTCGAGTAACTAGCCACAGGATTTGAGTTCAGAGGTCACAGAAGGGTCGTTGGATACAAGCCTCCAAACGACGTCAGAACAGACACAGATAACAGATTCAAATTCACATAGTAAACGATCACACAGGCAAAAGAATGAGTGTGATAAAGTACACCCTCGTCTCATTCAGAATAAACAGAATTCATAGTCATTCAAGTCACAGATTTCAAGTACAAATAAACCAGTTAAGCAACAAATCAGGGGACTGGTACACCCACCAGTTCAAGCAAAAATAACTTCAAAAGTTTCCTCCTAAAGGATGGCTTTGATCACCGTCACGTCCTAACAACAACCAAGGTAAAATAATTATGGTTTCCCCCATCCACAAACCCAGGAAATGGAATGCACAAATGAGGCTCGACTACAAGTCGTGTGCTTAGTCAAGTTAACTACTAGGGCAAAGAGATAACAATGTAGCGTTGGAGTAAAAAGGTAGCAGTTGGTTTTAAAAACATGAACAACCCTAAAACCTTTCGCTCAAGTCGCGAGTACATCCAACTAGCTCTCGAGTGAAAATTTGGGCAGCACGTCCTTTGTATTTACCTATTTTCCAGCCATTTATGGCTTCATTAATTTTCTCAATTCAGCCCCAAAATCACACACAAATAATCTTGCCATAATAACCTTTCACTAGGCTCAATGTCATTCAATTACAAAATAATGCTAGCAATGCGACCGGAACTAATGTTCAAGACAAATAACAAAATAATAGGTTTGACGTCTCCTGGCGTTTCGGTCACAACTGAAGCTACGCTTATCGGATTGGGGTACACTTTATACTATTTCAAAGCTAAGACAGAGAACTACATTTCCTATAAAGACATCAACATCCAATTCGTTCATTTTCAAGGTCAAAATATGCAATCTCATGGAAAACAGAACACTGTCCACAAAACAGTACATTTGGCAGTCAAGGGTATGTTTGTCATTTCACATGCTACCATGCTCCAATTGAGCTGAAATTTTGAAGAAAGCTATTTAACACCATTTCCTACAACTTTCATGTTTCGACCTAAGCCTGATTCGGCCTCTAACATAGATGAATTAAACAGGGCAGTTTCAACCTTAAAGTTGGAAATTTTCTTTAGGCAAGTTCATCTAGCACATAATACACTAATTTATCACATAACAATACTATCAAACCATGGCTAATCATTAATCATCACATGAGAGTAGAAAATTCACCATAAAAACTGAAATTTATCATAACACTACTTCAACCCATGAAATTTCTCACAAAACTACATATTTAACAACTCTAATCCACCAATTTACAATTATTAAGAGCAAAGAGGAATTTCTAGACAAGTTATCTTGGAACCTTAAGAAAGATGGTAGCTTAGGGTTTTTTCTTCCAAAATCACTCCACCAAAAGCTCTAAACCTTCTTAGTGAGTAACTTTTATGGAGTAGTTTGCAATTTTAACAGTTGGAACTCAAGATTTGAGGAAGAAATTGAAGATGCAAGATAAAGTTTTCTCTCTTTTTCCTCTCCCTATTTTCGACCAAGAAGACGAGAAAGTGAAGAAATTTTGGTCAAATTTTGAGTTTTAGTAAAGGTAAGAAACTTGGGTTCAAGAGGTATACATCTCAACTCATCCAATCTTTCATTTCTTGGCTTTAAAGAGTTTCATTCTTGGCTTTGAAGCTTGTAGCTTCCTTGTTGTTGTTGTTGTTTGGATTGGATTGATTGAAATAGGCTCTATGAACTCCTACCTTGGTTATATAAGGGCTGCCATGATATTTATGTGTGTGTTAATGTGTTTGTGATGAGTTTTAATGGAAGAAACTAGAAGAGGAAAAAAAAGAAAGAGAGAAACCGTGAGAGGATAGAGCTGGCCGAAATTGTCCTGCTGTTATCTTGTTCATATTTTGAATTTTTGATGCTTAAATGATTGTGAAACTGATGTATATATGTCATATATTGTGTGTAGAAAGTTTCTACCAAAAATCATTTGAATTAGTTGAGCAAAACTTGAATTTTCGAAATGTGAAGAAACCTGGAAATGAGTTCAGACTGTCCGAACAGTACCCTTTGATCGAACATATCTCTTTGTACAAAAGTCAAAATCGAGTGCCATTTGCGGCATTTGAAGCTAGACATTTGTAGGTTTCCAACGGTATAAAATTGACCATCTAGTTCAGAATGAGTGAACCGTAGTGATTCGGAAAAGATTGCTGTCCTGTTCTAGTGGTCTATCCAAGAGAAAGTAGAAGCTGCATTTTGTGGCTCTATTTTCTCTCATTTATGAACTGATTTTGAAAATGACTTGTTCTAATGAAATTTAGAGTTTTGAATCTAGTTCCAATGCCACCGAACATTCTCAATTTCAAGTTGTATTGAGTGAGATATGGTTCAATTTTCAAACTGCAGCAAAGCTGGAAATCTGGAAAACTCTTCCTTCTTGCTAGCCGACTGATCTAGTTTGACTTGAGATGTTTTGTTTCAAAAATTTTGATGTCCATTGCTTTTCAAATGCTTATTAAATATTTCCCGAACCTTGGTTCCACAAATGAACTGAAATGGAGTTGATTTCATTGGGCAAAATGTTTGAAAAAGGAAAAGGAAGCAAGAAGACAGATTTGCTTAGGAAATTTCTTGAACTTTGGTAGTTTTGTTAACTACCTTTTTGTACGAGTTTTTATGTGAAATTTTATAGAGGTGTAGTCCTCATATGGAAGTTGAATTGTACAAAATTTGGTATTGTTCTAATGTGACGGCCCCACCTTCCCCTAAGGCGAACCAAAGGGTCGACGGACCGCCTGCCCAGCTCTCGCCAGGACTACGAATCAAATCATTCATAAACTTTACCAAACAGTCCAAAGAACTTTGGAAAAATGAATCATCGGAAAGCGCGAAGAACCACAGCCACGTCAAAATCCGACCAAATTTTTTCTTCCTCGTTCAAGCGTCACACTTGCTCGATTTCCCCAATGGATACAAGAAAGTTCACATAACCATAGAAACGTACAATCTCAAATGAATACGCTTGAAACACTTGATTACACACTTATACACATATATACATCAGAGTCTTCAACAAGTTAACTTGAAATACAAGCCATGTAACCATACGTATACAAAATACAATTAGGTTTTCGGTTACAGAGGAGCATGATCAAAAGAATGTCTACACTAGCTCGACTCGTTCTTCAAAAATCATAGCTCTCAAAACATTGAACCCTGTAAGGAAAACAAAGATAACGGGCACAGGGTGAGTTTACGCTCAATGAGGTACCACAAGTACAAGTAGTCAAGAATCATGGCATTTCACTTTTAAGGCACATATACACATCATATAAGGAAATGAACAAACACCTCAATAGAAAGGATACAGGTGGCTCTTAGGAGTCAAAATTCCCATTGCAGCACTAGATCCCAACTCGTTGACGCTCCGTCAATGTTTGAAAACACAAACATGAACGTAGAGCCTGCTTGACATCAAATTCCATCCACCGAACATACCCCTTGCCTGGCCCGAACACCACATACAGAACAGAGGTGGTAATACTCGAGTATACCGATAATTCAGAGTCTCCAATACCCAAAGATTTTCCAGAAACATACTACCATGGCTCGTTATCTAATCGACCAGGCCCTTGCCGGCTCGACTCGAGTAACTAGCCACAGGATTTGAGCTCAGAAGTCACAGAAGGGTCGTTGGATACAAGCCTCCAAACGATGTCAGAACAAACACAGATAACATATTCAAATTCACACAGTAAACGATCACACAGGCAAGAGAACGAGTGTGATAAAGTACACCCTCGTCTCATTCAAAATAAACAGAGTTCATAGTCATTCAAGTCACAGATTTCAAGTACAAAGCAACTAGTTAAGCAACAAATCAGGGGAGTGGTACACTCACCAGTTCAAGCAAAGATAACTTCAAAAGTTTTCTCCCAAAGGATGGCTTTGATCACCGTCACGTCCTAACAACAACCAAGGTAAAACAATTACGGTTCCCCTATCCACAAACCCAGGAACGGAATGTGCAAATGAGACTCGACTACAAGTCGTGTGCCTAGTCAAGTTAACTACTAGGGCAAAGAAATAACAATGTGGCATTGGAGTAAAAAGGTAGCAGTTGGTCTTAAAAACATGAACAATCCTAAAACCTTTCGCTCAAGTCGCGAGTACATCCAACTAGCTCTCGAGTGAAAATTTGGGCAGCACGCCTTTTGTATTTACCTATTTTCCAGTCATTTATGGCTTCATTATTTTCCTCAATTCAGCCCCAAAATCACATGCAAATAATCTTACCAAAATAGCCTTTCACTAGGCTCCATGTCATTCAATTGCAAAACAATGCTAGCAATGCGACCGAAACTAATGTTCAAGACAAATAACAAAATAACAGGTTTGACATCTCTTGGCGTTTCGGTCACAACCAAAGCTAAGCTTATCAGATTGGGGTACACTTTATACTGTTTCGAAGCTAAGATAGAGAACTACATTTCTTATGAAAACATCGACATCCAATTCATGTATTTTCAATATCAAAATGAAACATCTCAGAGGAAAACAAAAAACTGTCCGCAAAACAGTACATTTGGCAGTCAAGGGTATGTTTGTCATTTCACATGCTATCGTGCTCCAATTGAGTTGAAATTTGTAGGCAGCTAGTTAACACCATTTCCTACAACTTTTATGTTTAGACCTAAGCCTGATTCGGCACCTAACATGGATGAATTAAACAGGTCAGAACAGGGCAGTTTCAACCTTAAAGCTGGAAATTTTCTTTAGGCAAGTTCATCTAGCACATAATACACTAATTTATCACATAACAAAACTATCCAACCACGGCCAATCATTAATCATCACATGAGAGCAGAAAATTCACCATAAAAACTGAAATTTATCATAACACTCCTTCAACCCATGAAATTTCTCACAAAACTACATATTTAACAACTCTAATACACCAATTTACAATTATTAAGAGCAAAGAGGGATTTCTAGACAAGTTACCTTGGAACCTTAAGAAAGATGGTAGCTTAGGGTTTTTTCTTCCAAAATCACTCCACCAAAAGCTCTAAACCTTCTTAGTGAGTAACTTTTATGGAGTAGTTTGCAATTTTAATGGTTGGAACTCAAGATTTGAGGAAGAAATTGAAGATGAAAGATGAAGTTTTCTCTCTTTTTCCCCTCCCTATTTTCAGCCAAGAAGACAAGAAAGTGAAGGAAATTTTGGTCAAATTTTGAGTTTTAGTAAAGGTAAGAAACTTGGGTCAAAGTTGTGTAGATTTCCGACAAGTGTCGTCGTAAGATCAAAGCTCAATTTTTTCTTTTTTTTTTCTTTTTCTTTGGTCAAACATTGTGGCTGGTTTAAGAGATATTTTAGGGTTATTTAACTGAAATAAAAGCAAGGATATTAAGGTATACATCGGTTCACACCGTTTTTCCTTAACTCGCACGTACCAGGGTTTTAACTTATGAATCACTAACTTATTATTATTACTTCTAATGACACACTTTCTCTTATCTAAAACTCACTCTTAATCATCAAATTGAGTACACACTCCTCACCAATTATTCACTCACCTAATTTACGATAACAAGAAAACGAAAGGAAAAACCCTTGATTCTATGTTTAATTGCAATTATTGACGGGGTGAATGAGTAGTAAAGCTATTGTAAAATACTGGATTCCTAATAAAGCTATTGTAAAATAATGGATTCCAAATAAAAGGGAATTTTTAAGAAAATATGAGGGATTTTACAAGTCCTTACAATCACACTACCAAATGCATAAAAAAACACACCAAAAACCCTAGTATGCACAAAAACCCTAACTTATGCCCTTCCTTTAGAAAAATCATAACTTGAGTGAGTTATAAATATAAAAAATTCATACAACTTAGCTTGTTGAAAACTAGAGTTCAAATACGAATAATCTTTAGAAGACACCTCAAAGAGATTTTATTCATAAGTTGGTCCAAATTGAGCCATAAGCTACTACAACATTCCTATGTTTACTTGTGCATGGCAGAATTTTCAGTCAACTTTGCCAATTTTCTAGAATTTATAGACATTGAATCAAACTCTGAATTTTACTCTGTAAGAAGCCCTATGAGTCTAGTTTCAAACGCAACAAACGGAACTCAATTCCAACTTTCCTATACGAAGTTATAGCCAATTTCCCAAAGTTGCACAGAGCTTCCTGCGAAAATCTCTAGATTTTCTAACAACTTGAGATTATGAAACTTTTCTTAACAAAATTCACTCCCTTGGCTCAAATTCAACCATTAAAATAACCAAGAATCCAAGGCAAGTAAGTTCAAATAAGAACTATAAAAATGACTGGAAAATTCGCTCATATTTTCTTAAAATTCACTCTTATTTTGATTAGATTACTTTATAACATCTTTACTACTCATTTACTCTCTCAATAGTTACAATAAATCATAGAATCAAGGGTTGTACCTTTAGTTTTATAGTTAGCATAAATCAGGGTTTTCGCGTATTTTGGCCGTCTGATCATTTGGTGAGGTGTGTGTATTAAATTTGGTGGTTAAGAGTGAGTTTTAGATAAGAAAAAGTGTGTGATTAGAAATGATAATAATATGCTAGTGAACCATAAGTAAAAGAATACAAGTACAAGAGAGTTGAGAAAAATAGGCTTGAACCGACGTGCACCGTTTGCTTCCGATTGAGTACCCCACTTGACCAATACTTTCTTACCCTAATCTCCTTATTTTTATTTCATCTAATCCTCCCTAAATTAACCCTTAAATTAGCCACCATTATTAACTAAAGAAAAGGAAAATAAAGAAAAAATTGGGGGATGCCAAGTGTTGGCAAACAACACCACCTTTGACTAAAGACCTCCCTAGTATTTATCTTGAATATTTCACCAAAATTCTATCATTTTTCCCTCATTTTGGCCGAATTTAAGAGACAAGAAAAGAGAGAAAAACTTCCATTTCCCTAGCCTTGATTTCATGCTCAATCCATGAGGGATTCAAACGCCAACCCAAATCTACACCGATTAATCTTAAGCTAGGCTTGGAGGGAAGCTTTTGGTGGAGTTACTTGAGGAAGAAAGTCTTGTCTTGCAACTTCTCTTAGGGTCTTGAGGTATTAAGCAAAGAAACTCTTCTTCCCTTTCTTATGTTGCATTTTATTGGATAGATGACTTGAATATGGAAGTTTTATGGAAGATATCATGAAGTTGTAGAGTAGAAGTGAATTTCTGTACTGTTTCTGTACTGTATTTTATTGGATAGATGACTTGACTATGCCCTGTTTCTGTACTGTATATTTGTCCATGATAAAGGCCGAATAAGGCATTGTTCAAAACATGAAAGTTGTAGGAAATGGAGTTAGCTATCTACCTAAAAAATTACAGCTCAATCGGAGTACTGTAACTTGTTAAATGACTAAAATACCCCTGACTGCCAAAAGCCCTATTTCAAAGGCAGCTTTCTGTTTTCTCTGAGATTTCATATTTTGACCTCGAAAATGCATGAACTGGGTGTCGATATCTTCATAGGAAATGTATATCTCTATCTCAGCTTTGAAACGCCATAAAATTTACCCTAATCCGATAAGCGTAGCATCAGTTGTGACCAGAACGCTAGAAGATGACAAACCTGCTACTTAGACATTCTTCTTTAATACTAGTTTCCAACTTTGATTTTGATAGTGGCATTGCTAGAATTGCCTTGTAGTGGGATGACATTGAGCTTAGTGAAGGGCTATTGTGTTAAGATTGTTTATGTGTGAATTTGGGCTGAGTTGAGGAAAATAATGAAGTCATAAATGGCTGGAAAATAGCTAAATACAAAGGGCATACTACCCAAATTTCTATTACTTGCTCTTATGAATATTAGTAATATGTAAGGTTTGATTTTAGGGTTAGTTGGATCTTAAATTACATCTGTATCCTTGAATACATTTCAATAGTAATATATGAGTTGTTTTGACTAAGATTTGGTAACACCTAAGATGGAAAGTGTTAGTTTTATCTCGAAAACTTTGAATTACATTTTCTCACTTCAATGTGGGATTGGTTATTCTTAGGGTTGGTCGGTGATCAAGGGCATAATCTGAAAAGAAACTCTTGACGTTATTTTGGCTTAGACTGGTGAGTGTTCCTTGTGCGTTTGTATAATAAGTGACTATGTGACTATTTGTGAATGTTTGCTTGAATGTTAAATGCTTTCCAAGGATTGCTAAATGAATTTTCGATAGGCGAGTGTGTACTTTATCGCACTCGACCCAAGCCAAAGTGAATTTTCAATGATTGAATGCTACTTGTGCATGAATGTAAGCCTTTTGGTTGAACTGGGCCCTTACCCTTCGTTTCCAGTCGACTTGAGCCAGAAGTGGACTAGGTCGGCCAGCTGGTGACCCTGGGACAGTGTTTTGGTATACTCGAGTATGACCATGAAAGTTGGTGGAGAACTGGCCAGTGAATTGGCTAGTGGCGGGAAATGAAATCAATGAATGAATGTCAATAAACTGGAGGAATTTTCACTTGCAAATGTTTTCTAATATTGGAGGGATAAGGAAAATGGTTGTCGAATGAATGAACGAATGGCTTCACGTGAGCATGTATTCTTTTAATGAGTGTGTTTTCATTGCTTTTATTTGGTGAATGTTTTCCCGATTAATTGTTCTTCAATGAATAATGTCCTTGTTTAAATTGTTTGATTACTTGTTTGGGAACCTCACTGGGCTTTTAGCTCATTCCTTTAGTTTTGTTTTCCTTACAGGGGATACGAGCGAGGCGTGAGACTTGTACAAGCTAGCTAGTCTAGTTTTTTTCAATTTTGCAATTGTACTCGCGCTAGTGCTTGACTAGGGTTGGTTGCACTTGGATTGTAAACACTTTGATATATTTGGGCGTGTATAAGCTTTGTAGCTGGATTTGAGCATCAATGTATATGTTAAGTTTGGAATTGTTCTTTTATTTCTTTTCTATGGTTGGAAGTTCTTTTCTCGAGTTAAACGTGAGTGAGTCCTAGCGAGAGTTGGGCAGGCGACTGCTAAACCTTAGGGTACGCCCTAGGGGGAGGTGGGGTCGTCACAAGATTAGCACTTCTAATCACACCTATCACATAAAGGGTTTATACCTATCACATTCATGATTCACAGCTTCCGCTCTAGAAGAGCACTTATACCTTTACTCATTCACATAACACCATTTGGCCCAATCTCACCCCGAGCAGAGACCACGCGAAGTGGCTCTGATACCACCTATGACGACCCCACCTCCTCCTAGGGCATACACTATGGTTTAGCGAGTCGCCTGCTCAACCCCCGCCAGGACTCACTCATGTTTAACTCAAGAAAAGAACTTCCAACCATAGAAAAGAAATAAAAGAACAATTCCAAGCTTAACATATACATTGATGCTCAAATCCAACTACAAATCTTATACACGCCCAAATATATCAAAGTGTTTACAATCCAGATGCAACCAACCCTAGTCGAGCACTAGCGCGAGTATAATTGTAAAATCCAAAAAAACTAGACTACGCTAGCCTGTGCAAGTCTCACGCCTCGCTCGTATCCCCTATAAGGAAAATAAAACTAAAAGAATGAGCTAAAATCCCAGTGAGGTTCCCAAACAAGTAATCAAGCAATTTAAACAAGGACATTATTCATTGAAGAACAATTAATCGGGAAAACATTCACCAGATAAAAGCAATGAAAACACACTCATTAAAAGGATACATGCTCACATGGAGCCATTCATTCATTCATTCGCCAACCATTTTCCTTATCCCTCCAATATTAGAAAACATTTGCAAGTGAAAATTCCTCCAGTTTATTAACATTCATTCATTGATTTCATTTCCCGCCACTAGCCAATTCACTGGCCAGTTCTCCACCAACCTTTGTGGTCATACTCGAGTATACCAAAACACTGTCCCAGGGTCACCAGCCGCCCGACCGAGTCCGCTTCTGGCTCAAGTCAACTGGAAACGAAGGGCAAGGACCCAGTTCAACTAGAAGGCTTACATTCATGCACAAGTAGCATTCAATCATTGAAAATTCACTTTGGCTTGGGTCGAGTGCGATAAAGTACACACTCGCCCATTGAAAATTCATTTAGCAATCTTTGGAAAGTATTTAACATTCAAGCAAACATTCACAAATAGTCACATAGTCACTTATTGTACAAACACACAAGGACCACTCACCAGTCTAAGCCAAAATAACGTCAAGAGTTTTTTCCTGACTATGCCCTTGATCACCGACCAACCCTAAGAATAACCAATCCCACATTGAAGTAAGCAAATGTAATTCAAAGTTTTCGAGATAAAACTAACACTTTCCATCTTAGGTGTTACCAAATCTTAGTCAAAACAACTCATATATTACTACTGAAGTGTATTCAAGGATACAGATGTAATTTAAGATCCAACTAACCCTAAAATGAAGCCTTACACCTTACTAATATTCGTAAGAGCAAGTAATAGAAATTTAGGTAGCATGCCCTTTGTATTTAGCTATTTTCCAACCACTTATGGCTTCATTATTTTCCTCAACTCAGCCCAAATTCACACATAAACAATCGTAACACAATATCCCTTCACTAGGCTCAACGTCATCCCACTACAAGGCAATTCTAGCAATGTCACTATCAAAATCAAAGTTGGAAACTAGTATTAAAGAAGAATGTCTAAGTAGCAGGTTTGTCATCTTTTGGCGTTCTGGTCACAACTGATGCTACGCTTATCGAATTGGGGTAAATTTTAAGGCATTTCGAAGCTAAGACAGAGACCTACATTTCTTATGAAGACATCAACAACCAGTTCATGCATTCTCAAGGTCAAAATGTGAAATCTCAGAGAAAATAAAAAGCTGCTCGCGAAATAGGGCATTTGGCAGTCAGAGATATTTTAGTCATTTCACAAGCTACAGTGCTATAATTGAGCTGTAATTTTGCAAGTAGATATTTAACGCCATTCCCCACAACTTTCATGTTTTGAGCAAGAACTGATTCAACCTTTATCATGGACAAATAAGCAGGTCAGATCGGTTCCAAAAACAGGACAGAACTGAAATTACACTTCTTAAGCTAAAATTTGCATATAACCATCACTAATTGCGATTAAAAGCTAGAAATTCCACCTTCACACTACACTAGCTTCTACTAATCATATACATGCCAAATCAAAGATGAAATAGCTTATATCAAATCTGGAAAATATCAATCAAACTGAAATTTATCATCTCATGGCTGGAAAATGAAACCCTAAGCTGGAAATTTCACCAATCTTCACAAATCTAGGTTATCTTCCATAAAACTTCCAATTTCAAGTCATCTTCCTAATAAATTGCAAGAATAGAAAGAGAAGGAAGTTCCTCAACTTCATACCTTCAAACCTACAAGGAAAATACAAAAACAAGAGCTGTTTGTTCGGATTAGATTTGTGGTTCTTGTTGATTTCTCTCCAAATCAAGCAAAACCCAAGATGGAATTTGAAGTTTCTCCTCTCTTTTCTCTCTCTCTAGTTCGGCCAAGAAGGAAGTAAAATGAAGAGGATTTTAGCCAAAAGGAAAGATAAGAAGAAAGGAAAATGTCTTGGTCAAACTTCCATGGATTTCCAACACTTGTTACTTTAAGATCTTTACTTTGTTTTATTTTGTTTTCTTCCTTTTACTTAGTCAATAATGGTGGCTGACTTAAGGGTTAATTAAGGGCTAATTAGCTCAATTAAAAACAAGGAGATTAAGGTAATAAAGTAGTGTTCAAGTGATGTATTCAATCGGTAGCAAACAGTGCACGTCGGTTCAAGTCGATTTTTCTTAACTCGCGCGTACTAGTGTTTTCACTTATGATTCACTAACTTATTATTAGCACTTCTAATCACATATTTTTTCTTATCTAGAACTCACTCTTAACCACCAAATTTAGTACACACACCTCACCAATTATTCACACGACCAAAATACGCGAAAACCCTAACTTACACGAACTAAAAAAACTAAGGGTAAAACTCTTAATTCTATGATTTATTGCAACTATGGAGGAAGTAAATGAGTAGTAAAGCTATTATAAAGTAATTTATTCAAAATAAAAGGGAATTTTAAGAAAATACGAAGAATTTTGCAAGTCCTCACACCCAAAATATGAAAAATTCATACAACTTGGCCTGTTAAAAACTAGACTTCAAATACTAATAATCTTTAGAAGACACCTCAAAGAAATTCAGCCCATAAGTTGTTGATCTTGATCCCTATCTTTTGATGTTTACAAAACAATGGATAATACTAATATCTCTTCAAGAAATATTTTCAGTTTTGAAGCAAATCAGATTCAAAGATCAAGTGCAAATGAAAGGGACAAAGGCTGTTGAAATCTGTCGGACGCTTGGTTCGGACGTCCGATAATCATTGCGTAACTTCGGACGCATGAAGAACTCCACCACCGGACGTCCGAAGCAAATAAGACATTCCCCCTGACTCATTGATTTTGATCAGATGTAAGTATCGGATGTCCGATAGAATCGTTCAAATTCGACGAAAGTTGTCGAACGCTCACAAAGACAATACCGGACGTCCGATAGAATTGAGATATTCCTTCTAACTCATTGTCTGCTTTCGGATGTGAGCATCGGACGTCCGATATAATTGAAGAAGATTTTTCAAACTCACTGCCTGCTGTCGGACGCAAGAAACCAGACTACCGGACGTCCGATACTCCAACGGCTAGTTGACTCTTCAGCTACTTTCTATCCGTTGCAAGTATTAATGAAGTACTTTCTTGGTCTCCTATAAATAGAGCATGGTCAGAAACTTCAAATAACTTTTGCACACTGAAGATACAAAAGACCTAGAGTAGTTTTAGTGAGAAAACACTCTCTAAGGAAGATTTGTAGTCATAGTGGTGTGAGATTCATTGTAAACTTTGCATTTGTGAATGAATACTTCATGAGTGTAGCTTTGTGAGGGTTGTCTTGAGGGATAGTAAAACTTCCTAACTTGATCGAGTGGAGTTCGGGGCAAGGAGGAGGTGAACCTTCCTTTGTACACAAGAGTGATTGTAATTCATCAATTTGAAGAAACTTGTTTGAATTAATCTACAAGCTCAAGAGGAGCTGGGTAGTTAATTGGTTTGCAATTCTTTTCTTTTTATTTACTTATTGTTACGTTTGTGATCTTTACATTGCTTATCTCTTCTATTTCTCTCAAGTGATTTTGTTCATTCATTAATTGATTCATTGTGTGATCACTTAGAAAAGAGGGTAAATTTCATATTGAGCAAAAAGTGCCCATAACTTAATTAGGTTTTTAATCAAGCTAATTCACCCTCTCCTAGGTTGTTTTCGATCCTAACAATTGGTATCAGAGCTTGGTCTCCTTGAGATTAAACTCAATCAGCTTAGGAGTAAAAATGACAACCAATAATGCCATGTTTTTTGAAGGACATTCTGTCATTAGACCACCTATGTTTAATGGGTCAAATTATGTGAGTTGGAAAGAAATAATGATTATCTTTTTGCAATCAATTGATATTGAATTGTGATTTATTATTAGTGAAGGTCCATATGATGCCTCTCTTATAGATAAAAATACTCATAGATCTAGACCAAAAATAAGAAGTGAACTGACTGCTGTGGATAGAGCTCATCTCACCTTAAATGCAAAAGCCATGAATGTGTTATATTGTACTTTAGACTCAAATGAATCTATTAGAGTCAAGGGTTGCGAGTCATCTAAAGAAATTTGGGACAAACTGAAAGAAATGCATGAAGGTAGTGAGAATGTTAGAGAACAAAAGAAATCTATCTTAGTTACTAAATATGAGTCGTTTAAGATAGAGCCTCATGAAAATATTGATCAAATGTATTGTAGATTCAATGATCTCATTAAGGATTTAGAAGTGTTGGAAAAAGAATACTCTCTAGGTGAGAAAAATAGAAAAATCCTGAATGCCTTGTCCAAAGATTGGGAAAGTAAAGTGACTGCTATTGAAGAGGCTAAAGATTTGAATACTATGCCTATTGAATCACTTATTAATTCTCTGACCTCTTATGAGCTGAAACTTAAGACTAAGGTACAAGAGCAAGAAGATGCAAAGGTAAGAAGGAGCATTGCTCTAAAAGTATCTCAAGATAAAGATGATTCGGCCTCCTTGGATGGAGAAGATGTGGAAGTTGATGACAATGGTCTTGCTCTCATCACAAGAAGTTTCAAGAGGATCCTCAACAAAAAGAGATTTAGAAGAGGAGGACCTAGCAATTCAGATTCTAATTAATTCAACAATGCAAGAAACAAAGGAAGATATGAGGCCAACAAAAAATAAGGTGACAAATGCTATGAATGTGGCCAACTTGGACACTACATGAGTGAGTGTCCAATGAAGAAGAGGAACGGTGAAAGAAAACCAAGATTTAACAACTTTCAGTTCACATGGAATGGATGCAACTCCGATGATGAAATTGAAGAGGAAGATGAATCTGCTCAATTGGCTTTCATGGCCATTGGAGATGATGAGGTAACAACTTGTACTCTCAATTTGATAGTGATGATGAAACTGATGATGACCTTAAATCTTTCATTAAAAAGTTGCATGATAGTTTGAAAGAATCTTATGCTAGAAACAAGGAATTAAAACACAAAATTAGTTTTCTTCTTCATGATAATACACGCCTTATTCAAGAAAACAAGATGCTGAAAACTGAAAATGATTTCTTGAAAAAGAATGAGATTGATTTACAAAATAAGTTTGATAGAAAAACAAGACTTTGTGAAATGTTCAAAAAGGAGCAAATTGATTTGAAAAGAAGAATGAATAATTTAAATGAGTTGCTCCAACATAAAAAATAAAACTGTTTTCAAGGAAATGAAACAAAAACTCATTTTGGCACTCATGAGAAGAAATTAAATTCTGATGCAAAAAATTTTGTAAGATTTATTAAACCTGGTTTTGCAAATAACTCATTGGTTATGTGTAATTTTTGTTGTCAACAAAGTCACATGAAAAGTGATTGCTATGTGAGGAAAAACATGAGAAGAGCCATGAAATGCATATGGATAGTTAGACATGATACTAACTCTCAAGGACCCAAAAATTAAAGGGTACCAAATATTAGTTCTTGAACTCTTGAGTAGGTGAACCTGGTGAACATCATTAAGGAATCAAAATAGTTCATAGACAGTTGATACTCAAGACACATGACCGGTGATCCATCACATTTATCAAATTCAAGCCAAAATCAAGTGGCAAAGTGACATTTGGAGATGATATAAAAACAAAAAATTAGAGTAAGAGATGTTGGTAAGAATGATCAGATTTTTGTTCATAACGTTCTTTTGTAATTTTTTTTAATGTTTCTGATATTTTGAACTGAGTTTCCTTTAATGTTTTTAATAATTAATGGATTTCGATTGATATGAATGTGGGTATGAATGTTGGTTTCATTGATGTTCATTGTTATTTTTTGGTCTCTTTTGATGTGATTTTTCTGTTATTGACTGATGATGGTTGCAGCTACTGTTCTTTTTATGGCAATTACTCTCTACTTTTATGATGACAAAAAGGGGGAAAAATTATAAAA
>NW_020862480.1:79477-183736 GCF_003713205.1 Coffea eugenioides | reverse complement strand
GATTTGAAAGTGAATACCATATGAACCATCTAGAATATTTGCATCCTTTTTTCTCAAGGTATATAAGTTCGAATCTGGCGGAAACTTGTACGCTTGGAAAAATGACATTTACGACTAATAGAAATACGTTTTCTTCCTTTCTTCGACTCAAATGGATATTTCAAAGTTTTTCGAGCGAGCATAAATTTTCCAATCCTATCTATACTTCGTACTAGTGGTATTTGAATTGTCTTCAATTCACCTGACTTTTACTAGAGGAACTGTAATATGTTCTCTTGATTAACCTTAGGGTTCCTCGGTGATTAAGAGGGTTACTCGGAAAGATATTCTGGACGTTATTTTGCCTTAATAGGTGAGTGTACCACTCCCCTCACTTGTTGTTTAACTCGATTTCTGTACATGCAATCTGTGATATGAACGACTGAACTATTTGTTTATTTTGTTTGAGACGAGGGTGTACTTTATCACACTCGTTCTCTTGTCTGTTCATATGCCAATTTTTTGTGCGAATCTGAATCTGTTATCTGTATCTGTATCTGTTCTGACGTCGTTTGGAAGCTTGTATCCAACGACCTTTCTGTGACCTCTGAGCTCAACACCTGTGGCTAGTTACTTGAGTCGGGCCGGCAAGGGTCTGGTCGATTAGATAACGAACTACGGTAGTCTGTTTTGGGATCTTTGGGTATTGAGACCCTTGATTCCGGTATACTCGAGTATTATTATTTCTGAACTGATTGGAGTTCGGGCCCGGTAGGGGTATGTTTGGTGGACGGAAATTGGTGTAAAGTGGGGTCTACGGATATGTTGGTTCTATTTACGTTGACGGAGAGTCAACGGGTTCGGATCAAGTACTGCAGATGGAAATCTAGCTCCTGAGAGCCACCTGTATCCTTCCCTTTGAGTCATTGTGTCTAAATGCTTTCCTTTATATCTGGCATATGTATCTGATTGATTAAACTTGAAAGGCCATGATTTTACCCTGTATGTTTGGTACCTCATTGAGCGTAAGCTCACCCCTTTTCTGTTGCCTTTGTTTTCCTTACAGGGATTTTGGAACTGTGATTTTGAAGCCGAGTTGAGCTTGTTTAATATACTTTTGTATAGCTCCTTGATGGGTGGAAAAACCTAAATGTATTTTGTTTTAACACTATCTTTTGGGTTGTAAGTTGGGAACCTTACATGTATATATGTGATTGGCACTGTTCATGTGCGGCTCTGATATTCCGTTTTCATTCCATGGTTTTGTTCCGTTTGAGCGCGCTAATACCTTCCGAAACATTTTAGACTGTACATAATCACGCTAGTAGTCCTGGCGAGAGCTGGGCAGGCAGTCCGCTAACCCCTTTGGTACGCCTTAGGGGAAGGTGGGGCTGTCACAAAACACATAGTTCAAGTAGCAATGGCATTTTAGAAAGAATTAAAGCTGTAACATTCAAGCAATTCACAAATTTTCAATTAAATACATTCAATGAGGATATAGGAGCTCTCAGGAGCTAAGTTCCACTTGCTTCGCCAAGCCTCAATCGAAGACCTTCCTGCGATGACACTCCGTCAACCGAGTCAGCATTTAAGTCCGGAGAATTCCACTTAACGTCAATTCCGTCCACCATACACCGCACCGGGCCCGAATATCAATAAAAGGCACTACTACGTGAGTAGGCCAAGCAAGATCTCTCAATAGATCAAACTTACAGTTATCTCATAGTTCACCAAGCTTCTCGACCAAGCCTTTGCTGGCTCGAGTTGCAAGGTCGGCCAATTGCGATTGGGGCGTTCCCACAGTTCAGTTATAAGTCGACGAGATTCACTCCAACGACATGGAAGCAGTTCAGTTACATTTCAGTTACAAGCAGTTCAATTCAGTTGTTCAATCAGTTAAAAGAGAACGAGTGCAATAAAGTATACTGTGAGAACCCGTATTTTCCCTAATAATTTTCCTAGGGTTTTTCCCCTTTAATGGCATGTTTTCTGCATTTTCTGGCTTAGGAAATTTTCTTGGTGGATTTTATGAGTAATTATAGTTTTTAGATGATTTTTCTAGCATTGGATAGTTTTTGAAAAATTACGGATATATAACGGACGTGGGCCCCACTAGTGCGAAAAGTTTGGAAAAATTCGGCCAATAAGGTTAAGTTTCGGATACTGGTTGAAATTTATCGGGTGTTAAGAGATAAGTAGAGGATGAGATGTGATTGATGTGAGAGGAAACAAAAGGATAGAAATGCTTTAAATGAAGTGACAAGTGTCACCTTAAGAGTGGTTGACAACTATTCACCTTTTGACCTATTTGACCAATTGAGTAAATATCTCAAAAATTACCACAAAAATTACCATTTCTTACCTCCACTTTGGCCGGCCACCTTGAGCAAGGAAGAAAGAAAAACTCTTCAAAGTTTGGCATCCATCTAGTGCAAATCATCCAAAGCAATCACCTAGACTTGTTTCTACTCCATAAAATCTCTTCTTTAGGTGTTAGTAAGTAGTTTGGTGAAGTGTTTTGGGAAGCTAAGAGGACAAGCAACTCTTCCTCTCTTGTTTACTAGGTGAGTGGTGATTGAACCTTCTCTTTCACTTAATGATGCTTAATTTGTGCCTAGTGGTGGCTAAAGTGATGAATTTTGTGGTTTATTTCTTGGTTTGAGATGAATTGGTGAAGTTTTCAATTTATTGATGAATTTTCTGGTTTAATGTGATCATGATGTTGTGGCTATCTATGATGGTTGGAAATGATGGTTAATGACTATAGTAGGTGTACATGATTGGTAATTGCAAGCAATTTTGGGTTTGGAAGGAAATGTGGAAAGTTAGGGTTTTATATCCCCAATTCTGGCCGGTTTTGTATCTCATGGTTAGAGGCCGAATTGGCCTTGGCTTAAAACATGAAAGTTGTAGGTATTGATGTGTTAGAGGTTCCTGTAAAATTTCAGGTCAATCGGAGTAGTTTAGAATGAGATAAGTCGAGATTACTATTGCTGTTCTGGATTCTTCCGAATGTGAGAACTGCGTCTGAAATTGGTTGTTTTGGCTGGAATTGTTTTGGATTTGGTTGTTGAGGTCTTCTGATGAAATGTAGCTTGATGTCCTAGCTATCATATGCCTTTGGAATTTCTGAATTTGGACCTGTATAGACTGAGTTGTACTGATTACAGCAGAATGTAGTTTGTGAACCTGTTATTGTGGTCCTGGTTTGGTATCTTGCATATTTGACCTAGTTGTGCTGGGAATTGGACTGAGTGACCTTCTACATTGTTGTAGCCCTGTTTCTTAGCTTCGAAACGGTGGGTCTTACACCCTCATCCGATAAGCGTAGTGCAATTTGTGCCATTACCGCAAACTGAGGACAAAACTGTTTTTTTTTCAGGGCCAAGTTAGTTACATTTCTGAAATTTCTGGTTACCTATGATGCTTGTATATGCTTATGAAACCCTATTGGGGTTGTGATTGGCATTGCTTTATGACTCGTTATCGAGTCTCATTGTATTTGTTTGTATGTTTTAGGACGTGACGGGGGTTCACGACGTCCTTTTAACGACGGTGCATGAAACATCACCTACTTGATTGGTGAGTATACTACTCACTTGAATGTTTATAATGTGGCTTTGCTATATGTGATTGTGATGCCTTGAAGGCTTGTTTGGCTATTGGAAATGATTAAGGTGAGGGTGTACTTGACCGCCCTCATCCTTTTTATCTTGTTAATGACTGTTTACCGTTTCACTGTAATACTGCACTTGCTATATGAGATATTGAATTCCATTCATGAGAAACTGTTTGGGTGTCGGTTGGACGAGTATCCAACGGCCCTACTGTATTACTGAGCTCGACCCCGTTGGTAGTCACTTGAATCGAGCCAGCGAGGGCTTGGTCGTGAAAATTGACTAGCCACGGGGACTGAAATGGGAATCTTGTGGTAATGAGACCCTTGGTTCCGGTGTACTCGAGTATCACCTAAAGCTACTGCTTGGAGTGCGGGCCCGGTTGGGGTATGTTGGGTGGAAGGAATGGAAGTGAAGTGAGGTCTACGGTTGGTACTCTTAAACATTGACGGAGGGTCAATGAGGTTGGATCAAGAATGTAAGCGTGGAAATGGGCTCTTGAGAGCCGTCCGTATCCTTTTACTGATTTGTTTTATTCCTTACTTGTGTACTTGAAATGAAAGGTTATGCTTAAGTGATCTTTGTTGCTTATGTGGTAGTATATCACTGGGCTTAAGCTCATTCCGTTCCATTTGTTTTCCTTACAGGGATATAATTACTTTTGGGATTGGATTGGATAGTCGATTGCCAAGTTGAGCTAGTGTAAATGTCTTTTGTATAGCTCTTTGAATGAAACCCTAATGTGTATTGGGTTCATTTACTTTTGATTGGCAAACCGAACATGTATATCCATGATGCATAGTTTTTGACATGCCAATTTGGTTGTAAATGTTGAATTTCAATGTATTTATGTTTGGTTGATGTTTGGTTGGATTTCGGATCGATTCGTATTTCAAACGGCAAAGGAAAACTTTTTGGCGGGAATGAACAGGGCCAAATCCGGCCGGATTGTCGGCCAGATTGCCTGGGGAAAATTTTGAATCCGGGAGGTTAGCTACTGGACAGTATCCGGCCAAGAATCCGGCCAGATTCCACTGTTCCAGGCACTATTTATCGTTTTCATTTTTTTTATTTTTTTTTATTTTGATGCTTGTGGCTTGTCCGAGCGCACTTTTACTTTCCCGAAACGTTTTAGATTGCGTGTAACTACTCGTTAGTCCTGGCGAAAGTTGGGCAGGCGGTCCGCTAACCCCTTTGGTTCGCCTTAGGGGAAGGTGGGGCTGTCACAGGTGGTATCAAAGCCTAGGTTTGAATTAGCCTGGGTGTTATAGGAATGCTTGATTTGAGGATTTGTTGTTTATGGCCTTTAAGCTTATATTTATGGTTAATTGTTCTTGTGGTGTAGGATGGCCGGACAGGGTGAACCTAGTGCTAGTCCTTCGGGCGTGAGACCTCGCAGAGCACTCCCTGTGATCCCATATCAGATACGGCCGGGAGGGGCCGTTATTCGTTGGAGCCCGTCTAACCGTCTCCGACGGTGTGCGTGTAAACCGAAGTATGCCTATCCGAACGCTCTTGTGTTTGCTCTGGACAAGGAGTGTAAGGTGTTGGCCAGAGAGAATACTCGACTTGAGGCCGAGGCGATCCAGGATAGGGTGACCAACGAGAAGCAAGCTGCACGTATTAAAGAGCTAGAATACGACGTGCTTGAGGTCGAAGATAGGGTTGACGACCTCTGCGCTCAACTGAGGGAGGCACGAGAGCGCGAGATTAAGCGAGCTCGCAAAGTCAGGGGTCGCGCTGAGTCGATCCTTAATCTTTGTGACGACGGCCTTGAGAAGTATAGCGATGAGGCTTCGTGTGCGGGGACCGAGGCTGGGGAGGAGTCTACTCCGTCGCCTGGGTCCCTGAGCCCAGCAACTGACTAGGCCTTGACTTCTAGGCTTCTTTTGGGATAGTTTGGTGGTTTTTGTTTGTACATAGGGATAGGGATAGAGCCTTAGCTAATCGTTTTGGTTGTTGGATTAGCTACGTGTAAATTTCTTTTGATAAGGCCATTCCTCGGGGGATCGTCTATGTTTGTTTCTGACTTGCCTGTACTTGACTCGACTGATTGTATATATGTGTGTGGCTTGATCTTGCTTGGCTTGTATATATATGTTTGTGATCCTGTTTGGACTGTATAAATATGTGTTATTGTGAAAGTTTTGAGTGTTACTTACATGCCTTGTTACTACTTTGGTTTAGTATTCTTGCCTAGACCAAGTAAACTTATGGAAGGTACACGGAGTGGTCGGGGACGTGGGCGCGGAACTAGACAACCCACACCGGTTAGGGGTACGGGGGAAACCTCTACTGGACCCAACCCTGAACCCCAAGCAGACCCTAATGTGCAAATAGCTGCTGCTATGCAGCAAATGACAAACCTGCTAGCACAAGTAGTGCAGCAACAAGGCCAGAACCCAAACCCTAATCCTGGAAACCCTGGAAACCCTGACCATCATGTCGAGAGCGAAGATAGAGCTCTCGAACGCTTTCAAAAGTTCGCTCCACCGAAGTTTGTTGGGGGACCCGACCCAGACGTTGCCGAAAGATGGCTTGAAAAGATGGTTGATATATTTGCAGCCCTACACTACCCTGACGAACGGCAGGTGACTTTTGCCGTGTTCCAGCTTGAGGGGGCAGCCCGTTCCTGGTGGAACGTAATCCGACAGAAATGGGAAAGGGAGCAGACGCCCAGGACTTGGGTGAACTTCATTCGAGAGTTTAATGCGAAGTTTTTCCCTCCTCTAGTCCAGGAGAGGAAGGAGGACGAGTTTATTAGGCTCCGCCAAGGGGCTCAAACTGTGGCGGAATATGAGAGTCAATTCACCCGCCTGTCCAAGTTTGCGCCTGAGTTAATCATGACGGAACAACGACGGATTAGGCGCTTTATTCAGGGTTTGAATGTTGAGATTCAGAAAGACCTCGCGGTGGCTCAAATCACTGCGTTTAGCGAGGTTGTAGAAAAGGCCCAACGAGTTGAAAGTGCACGGTTGCAGGTCCGGAACTTCCAGGCGAAGAAGCGTGGCTTTCCTGGGAGTAGTTCTGGACAGGGTGAGAAGAGCACTCCCTCTAAATTTGGACGCGGAATGGGAGGTGGTCGACAATCTGGTGCAGGTAGAGGGACTCCATTCAGGGGTGGCCAAGCTGGGCGAGGACCAAGGGGAAATGCTCAGAGTGGCTCGGATTCAGCACCTCGCGGTCCCTGCGCGCATTGCGGGAAGCCAAACCACACCGAAGATAACTGCTGGAGGAAACAAGGTAAATGTCTGCGATGTGGAAGCGCGGACCACCAATTGGCTACTTGCCCGGTCCTGAAACAAGATGGAAAGGGAAGCCAACCACCGCCGAGGACCAATGCTGGACCAGCAAAGGGAGATGGGTCCAAACCTAAAGTGCCAGCTAGGGTGTATTCCTTAGAGCCCCATCAGGTCCCAGAGTCTTCAGAGGTCGTAGAAGGTACGATCCCTATTTTCCACCGCTTTGCCAAAGTTTTAATTGATCCTGGTGCCACTCATTCGTTTGTTAACCCTGATTTCATGTGTGGCATCGATATAAAACCTGCTAGTTTACCATATGACCTAGAAGTTAGTACACCTACGGGAAATCAACGTTTGGTGACTAGTATGGTTTATAGGGATTGTGATGTATGGGTAGGTGAAAAGAGATTTTTAGGAGACCTGATAAGCTTGTCCATTAAGGGGTATGACGTGATTCTGGGTATGGACTGGCTAGCCAAATATAACGCCCAACTGGATTGTAAAACGAAGGTGGTAGAATTTCGCATTCCTGGCGAGGCAACCTTAAGGTTGGATATAAGAGGTAGGTTGGCCTCATCTGCTTTGATTTCGGGCATTCGAGCTAGGAAACTGATAAGTAGAGGGGCGCAAGGATTTTTGGCCTTTTTGATTAACACCCCTACGGATAAGTTAAAAGTGGAAGACGTGGCCGTAGTGAGGGAATTTCCGGATGTATTCCCTGATGAGTTAGTAGCTTTACCTCCAGAACGGGAGATAGAATTCCAAATAGATCTGTTACCTGGAACCTCACCTATCTCAAAAACCCCTTACCGAATGGCGCCTGCAGAACTTAAGGAGCTTAAGTTGCAATTACAAGACCTTTTGGAGCGGGGATTCATTCATGAGAGTGGGTCTCCTTGGGGAGCTCCTGTCCTATTTGTGAAGAAAAAGGACGGAACCTTGAGGATGTGTATTGACTACCGGGGTCTGAACAATGTTACGATCAAGAATAAATATCCACTGCCTCACATCGACGAGTTGTTCGACCAGCTGCAAGGAGCAGTGGTCTTCTCAAAGTTGGACCTCCGACAAGGATATTATCAGTTGTTAATTAGAAGGAGGATATACCGAAAACTGCTTTCAACTCGAGATATGGGCATTACGAGTTCGCCGTTATGCCCTTTGGACTGACCAATGCTCCCGCCGCCTTTATGGACCTAATGCATAGGGTTTTCAAACCCTATCTAGACCGATTTGTCGTTGTGTTCATTGATGACATTTTGGTCTACTCTAAGACACGCGAGGAGCATGAGGAGCATTTGAGAGTGGTGTTACAGACGTTAAGGGAACATCAGTTGTACGCCAAGTTTAGTAAATGCGAGTTCTGGCTGGAGAAAGTAGCATTCCTAGGGCACGTAATCTCCCACGAAGGTATTTCGGTGGACCCGGCAAAGGTAGAGGCCGTGACAAATTAGAAGAGACCAGAAAATCCCACGGAAATTCGTAGCTTTCTAGGGCTAGCTGGGTACTACCGACGTTTCATTAAAGATTTCTCCAAATTAGCAGGACCTTTAACTGACCTGACGAAGAAGCATGGTCAATTTATCTGGAACGCCCGATGCGAGACAAGTTTTCAGGAATTAAAGAGAAGATTGACCACGGCTCCGGTACTGGTCTTACCAAATGGAGTGGACGGGTTCGCGGTGTATGCAGATGCGTCGCGAGAAGGCCTGGGGTGCGTTTTGATGCAGAACCGTAATGTGATCTCTTTTGCCTCTAGAAAGTTGAAGCTTCACGAGCAGAATTACCCGACCCACGATCTGGAACTAGCCGCAGTGGTTTTTGCACTGAAAAAGTGGAGGCATTACCTATATGGGGTAACCTTCGAAGTGTACTCGGATCACAAAAGTCTTAGGTACCTCTTCTCCCAGAAGGAATTGAACATGAGGCAACGACGTGGATGGAATTTTTGGAAGATTATGACTGCACAATCAACTACCATCCGGGAAAGGCAAATGTGGTAGCCGATGCCTTGAGTCGTAATTTGCAAGTAGCAGGGTTGATGATTAAAGAGTGGGATTTATTAGAATCCGTATGTGAGTGGAGACCCTGTCTTGGGAGCCATAAGGTGATATTTGGCAATGTTAGGGTGACCTCCACTCTACTGGAACGCATTAAAGAGGTGCAAAACGAAGATTTGATGGTACGGAAGTGGGGAGAGAAAGTGGAGAAGGGAGAATTAACGGACTTCAATTTTAGTCCTGAGGGCATTTTGAAATATTGAAATCGAATAGTGGTACCGAAGGATGAATCGTTGAAAACGGAAATTCTGGAGGAAGCCCATCGGTCCAAGTATACAATCCATCCGGGCAGCAGCAAGATGTACCAGGACCTGAAAGGAACCTATTGGTGGGATAATATGAAGAGGGAAATCGCTCGGTACGTGCAAAAATGTCTCATTTGCCAGCAGGTGAAAGCAGAGCATCAAAAACCATCGGGTCTGTTACAACCCTTGGAGATACCCGAGTGGAAGTGGGAAAACATCACGATGGACTTCGTTTCCGGTTTACCGAGGACGCAAAGAGGACATGATGCCGTGTGGGTGATCGTTGATCGATTAACCAAATCGGCCCATTTCTTGCCGATAAACATGAAGTATTCCATGGACAAGTTGGCCCGACTGTACATGGACGAGATAGTAAGGCTACATGGTGTTCCTGTGAGCATCGTCTCCGATCGGGATCCACGGTTCGTATCTCGGTTTTGGCAGAAGTTCTTGAAACTGGGATTACTCGAAAGAGAGCTTTTATTACTCGAAAATCGAGACTTTAAAATGTCATGAAAGAGAGCTTTTATTACTCGAAAATCGAGACTCAAAAATGGGATTTAATAACAGAAGGAAAATTGATTTCCTTCATGAAATCAAGTTTAAAACGGTCAATCAATCTTAAAGGATAGGGAAGAGTTTCCAAAAACTCATTTCCCATCGAGTTGGAAAATTTCAGTGTTGCACATCAAATTTAGAAAAATCAGAACTTGCACACAGTAGGTCCAACATTGGAAAACTTTATACCGTTGAAATCGGGTTCAAAGTACTAAAAGTTCCTAGAAGACACTTTTCCAAGATTTTAAATGAAAGACATTCAAATTTCAGCTCAAAGTGGCTGACTGGAGCATACAAGACAGTTTTCATCATGTTTTTCGGCAAACTTTGGAAATTCGGCAAAATTCACAGGAAGTGAACTAGCCTCTAAAATTTGTAACACAATAAAAATTTCAATCAAAGTTTCAAATACAACAAACAGAACTAAATTCAACGTTTTGAGCGTCAAGATATAGTAGCTCAAAGTTGGTAAATTTTCACTACTAAATAGTGAATTTTTCAGATTTGAAAGTAAACTTTGGAACATCATTTGGGTATCAAAATGGTCTTAGAATAACACCAAATTTGATACAATTCAACTTCCATAGGAGGAATACTCTTTTATCAAATTTCACGTAAAAAATCGTACGGGAAGGTAGTTAACAAAACTACCAAATTTCAAGAAATTTCCAAGACAAATCTGTTTTCTTGTTTTCTTTCCCTTTTCAAACACTTTGCACCATGAAATCAGTCCCATTTTGGTTCATTTGTGAAACCAAGGTCCAAAAAACATTTCATAAGCAATTTATAGTTGGTTGACATCAAAATTTCAAAATAAAACATCTCACAAACAACTAAACCAGTCGTCCAGCAAAAAGAAGGGTTTTCCAGTTCTGTTACAGTTTGGAAATTGGACCATATCTCACTCAATACAACTTGGACTTGTGAATGGTTTGTGGCTTTGGAAACTAGAATCATAAGGATACATTTCATCAGAACAAATTGTTTTCAAAATCAATTCACAAGTGAGAGAAAATAGAGCCACAAAATGCAGCATCTACCTTTCTCTCGGATAGGCCATCAGAACAGGGCAGTAAGTTTGCCGACTCACTACGGCTCACTCATTTCAAACTAGAAAGTGAATTTTACACCATTGTAAAGATACAAATGTCTAGTTTCAAATGCCGCAAACAGCACTCGATTTCGACATCTGTATAAAGAGATATGTTCGATCAAAGAGACACTGTTCAAGCTGCCAGAACACATTTTCCAGGTTTCTTCACATTTTGAAATTTCAAGTTTTACTCAACCAATTCAAATGATTTTCGGTAGAAACTTTCTACACACCATATAAAACACATATAAATCAGTTTCAGAGTCATTTGAGCATAAAAAATTCGAAATAAAGGCACGGCAAAACATGACAGATTCGGCCATCACCCAAATGCAATCTTCCTTCGATTTTTTCCGTCGTTTCTAACCATAATCTTTTCATCTACACACATAACAACCACAATCAAGCATTTACACCTCAAGCCCACTACCTAGAGGTCAATACAAGACCGCTAGCCTAACATTCAAAGCAAGAAAGTAAATTCCTCAAGTCCGCTAGCCTAATCCATATGTAGGGTTCAAACCCTTGCAATTTAAGCTCCAACTTTGAAGAAAAATAGAAAAATTAGAGGAGTTAATGGATACCTCTTGAGCTCTTGAAAAACCAGAAATTTTGGACCAAAAATCTCCCAAGAAAAACTGTAAGATTAAGCCTTTCACCAAGCTAGAGTAGCTCTCCAAGTGATATGTAAGTTGTGTGAAAAATTTGAGGTGAAATGGAAGCAAAGATTGAAGTGAAATGAAGAGAGCTCTTCTTCTTCTTCCTTGGAGTGTTTCGGCCGGCTATGAGTGTGGCGACCCCACTTCCCCCTAAGGCGAACCAGAGGGTTAGCGGGCCGTCTGCCTAGCTCTCGCCAGGACTCACACAAGCAAACTATCCAACTCCTTCCGAAGAATAACCTAAACTATTACAACACCGTTTCCTTCCAAATAGGCGGAAGACTAAAACTACATTAACTTCAGAGATAACAGCATTTTTAAGATAGCCAATCGTCGACTCTTAAATACCTTATGCGTTACAAACTAGGCAACAAAAACATACAATCCAAATACATTAGTGCAAGCCAAATAACAATTCCAGGGTTTACACATTTCCAGCTTCAAGCGGCAATCCAAAATAAAAGATACAATGTTTAACTCAAACTACATGCATAAAAGTGAAATTAGATTTCAAGTCTTGCTCAAGTGCCAGGACCTGTCAAGGAAAACAAATGAACGTGGGGTGAGCTAAAGCTCAGTGGTGCCCCAAAACATGCAATCACGTAAATCAAACAGCGAGTAACAATTTCACAAATTGGACAATTAGGAAAGCGTATAACAGCACAAGATAGGATACAGGGGCTCTCAGGAGCCATTCTCCACGAACTTGATCAAAATTTTCCGTAGCCGACCCTCCGTCAACTTTCACTACCTAAGGTCCATGTAGATCTTCTTATTTTTCTTAACTCCGGCCACCAATCATACCCTTTTACCGGGCCCGAACGCCAAACACGAGAGTGGTAATACTCGAGTATACCCTGGGGACTGGTCGAGGAATTCATCCAGCGACGTTATGTCCAACACGTGGTTACCAGGTCAGGATAAGAGGCCCTCCCACCCTTAAGGTGTGGTACATTCCCCTGCCTGGTGATTTAGTACTTGAGATAGGATAAGAGGCCCTCCCACCCTCAGGTGTGGTACATTCCCCTACTCAGTACTTAGCAAGTGCAAGCAAGATATTTCACGAAAATATTTCAAGCAAGTCACCACTCGAAAGAACTAGTGCGATAAAGTACACACTGCCCACTTCGATGGATCAGAAAAACCATTTTCCAATTATCACATATCAAGTCAAGAAAGCACTTTAATCAAGTAGGCGTAGAACAAGCAGGGACACTCACCAAAATTGAAGTCACAAGTCAAGCTGGGAATCAAAATCCGCGTCCTCGCTAAATCCTAGAAAACCAAGTTTTAAGAACTATAAGTTTTCTATTCAAGTTCTAGGTTTATAAATATAAAAGATTCTCTAGTATATAAATAGTTTATTTTCTCGAAATAATTCGACAATCCACTTAAGATTAAAATTAGTAAAAGTAGAAAAATGTTTCATATGGCTTTCTTCAAAATACTTTTCTTTCTAAAGGTGCAACTAGAGCTACTTTACTGGAATACGTTATCTTGCCGAGCAAGTTTTCCTCTAGAACAACTAGCCTGGGACAAATTTTAAGGAAAGTAAAGGAAGTAAAACAAGACTTAGGGTCTTAGAAACTAGTGAAATCATTTTCTAAAAATAATAAGGCTAGTTTAAGCTAAAGGATGAAATATCGAGTCGCCAAAGTTTAGAAAATCCCTACACAAGAATTTCTAATGTTAACGTATAATACTAAGTTTTATCGTTAAATATTAGAGCGAAGATATATTTAAATAGCTTGCTTAAAACTTTCTCAAGTTCACAGGAACAAAACGGATTCCTTACGATTCCGATTCACAAGCACGTAATATTTCAGATTTGTCAATATAGCAAACTCACATTTCAAATAGAAATCTCACTAGGGCTTCGTCAATCATTAGCCCTAGGTTTCAACAGATTCATTTCTAATCGAAATTTAAACAACTGACCAAGGCTTTGTCAATCATTAGCGCTTGGTATCCAACAATTACTTATTACAACAGATTAACCAAAATTTCAAATGTTTAAAGTCACTAACATGTATTTGAAACCAAGGACAGGATTTGCAACAATCTCTTATCCAAGATTGACACCAATAATCTCATTACACGTAAACAAATGCAGATTAAACATTTTCCAGCAATTTATATTCCAAAGTATCCGTTCCAATGCCAAGAAATTCCATCGACTAAACCGCAAGTGGTTTATCAACCAACTAGAACTAATGACCTGTAATTCCAGCAATTAATTCCATCAAAAATTTAACGCTCGTGAAAATCACTCAAATAGCCAAGTATCATGAAATTTTCCAAAAATCACACGAGAGTTTCAGCCCCTCTTTCTCTCGGCCAAATTGAAAGGAGATTCTTGCAGCAACCAGTTATACGACATGAAACTCTTCAAAAGTTTCTTCATTTATACACAAATCTTTCATGCAGGCTAAGGCTAAGGTATTATACAACAAATCACATCTCAATGTAAAGGTTTGGAACCAGACAGAGTTCATGAGGAAATCTGGAAGGATTCTTTTCCTTCTCTCGACTGAAGCTGGAAAAATTCTAGCAGCTATTTCTAAACATTTCCAGCGTAATCTTCCCGTTTTTTCATAAGTTTTTCCGGCTGAGCTTCTTATAAAACTTAAATTTAAACCTTTGGCATGCATTCCTAACATTATTCCCCAAAGAAACATGAATAACAGGCTGCAATTCCAGCTCCCCTCTCTCGGCCATCACAAAGTTTTCTTGCAGCTCTTAATCAGAATTTTTTCCTCAGCCAAAACTCATTTTTCCTAGCTAAAACTTAACATGCAACAGTCATGATTAAAAGTAATGGAAGATTGAAGGGTGTTGCTGCAAATTTTACCTCCCTTTGCTCCCAAAATCTGAAATTGCAGACTGCGCCTTGGTTTTTGCTTTGGTTCCTCAAGATAAATGCACCAGTCTCTCTCCTTCTCCTCCCTTGCATCCCTCTCTCTCGTTTGAGGCTGGTAGGTGATGAAACGCACAAGATTTCTCTCCCTATCTCGCACTTTTGCTCACGGTTTTGTGGTTGGAGGAGGAAGAAAGCTTCACACTCTGTTTCTCTCTTTTGCTCCTCACGGTTTCTGCTATCAAATGAAACAGCCGACTCCTATTTGTTTCCTCTCTTGGTTTTGCTCTCGGTTGAAGTCCACAATGGCAGAGCATTTCCTTTCTCTCGGTTGTTGCAGCCTAAGAAAAAAAATGCAGAGTTCTCTCTCTCACTCTTTCTCACGGCTTTGGGTATGAAGATGGAGTGAAGCTTTGCTCTCCGTTTTCTTTCTTTTATTTCCCCTCAGCCGTTAATATCAAGGTAGGAACACAAGGCTTCTTCAGTTAGTGGTTTGATAATTCCTAAGCTTTCCACTCAATCCATAGTCCACTGGTCGCATGGTGAATTTGCTAGAGTGAAAGGTTAGTTTAGTCTTTTAACATTATATCATTTATTTTACCAAACTGAAAATTTTCCTTAACTCACTTGTTAACTCCTAATCTTATTTCTATCTCCTTAATCTCATAAATTCTCACACATTTAATTTTTAGGAAATCAATAAAACAAGTAGCTTAGCACTAAAATATATTTAATTCATACCAGTTACGGTATACCCCATGTTTTTATTTGGTTCGTACAGTTTGTTTTATACGTTTTAAATTTAAACGTTTAATTAATCTATGAATTAGTATTTAATAATTCTAACGGCGAAAATGAAAATAATTCATGCCTGGTTAATTCGAGATGGAAGAAGGCTAATTAAATCTTTTCACATCTTGTCCGAATTTTCGCTTAAGTCCTCATTCGTAATCTAATTCCGAAAATTTACCCCAAATGAAATTTGACTACTTACTAGTATACTAATCTCGCAAAAATTCAATTATCGAGATTTTAACGTCCTAAGTGTAATTATAAAGGGTTTTGACCTAGAATCGATTCCATCTTAATTCTAAGGTTTCCGATGGCACTTAACATTATTAACACTTAAAATTAGCTATCGACATTCAAGGAATTAATATTAAGGTAATAAATAATCTACCTCAAGAAATATTAATTTATCTTGACAAAACCAAGTACTTTAATATTTTGGCATAATTATATTATTTATCACATAAAAATTGTTTTTACGCACTTATTTAAAGACAAGTAGAAATAATGCTAGAATTTATTAAAGAGTCAAAGTGCAAGTGAAAAATGCATGAATATATATATATATTTATATATATATTATTATTATTATTTTTTTCGGGGTTCTCACAATGAGAGGTGAGGAGAGAGAGTGTGGCTGATGAATGAAGCTTCTTGGAGAAGCTTGAGTGATTTGTGGTTAAAATTTGAGCAAAAGTCAACTATGAATAGTACTCGGCTTGCGCGTTTCGTATCCATTTTCTCTCAAGTTTGTTTCACTTGTGCACTTAACCTCCAATGTAATTCCTTTAACACTATAATTATTCACTCTTAGTAGTCTAGTATAAATCTTAAATTTTCACTTAGCCATTTTGATGCAAAAAATACGAACTTCCGATTCGCACGCGATAAACTGAAACTTAAAAGAAATTCTTGTAACGATAATATAAATAACTAATACTAGGGTAAATAATCATAGAAATAACTACTTTTGAAATAAAAACACGAGTCCTCACATCCTCTCCCACTTAAGAAAATTTCGTCCTCGAAATTATACATTGATTTGAGAACAGGTCTGGATATTTTTCTCAAATTTCTTCTTCAATTTCCCAGGCTGCTTCCTCCAGTCCGTGGTTCCTCCATAGAACTTTTACCAACAGAATCCATTTGTTTCTCAATTCTTTCACCTTACGATCTAGAAGCTTTATCGGTTTCTCCTCATAGGTCAGTGCTTCATCAATTTCAACATTCTCTGGTTGCAGAACATGAGACGGATCTGGATGATATTTCTTGAGCATCGATACGTGGAAAACATTGTGGATCCGAGATAAACTTGGTGGCAATTCCAACTTATAGGCCACACTTCCTACACGTTGGATAATCTTATAAGGTCCTACAAATCTCGATTGTAACTTCTTTCCTCTTCCTGTCAACAAACTCGCTTTCAGAGGAGTAATCTTAAGAAAAACTTGATCTCTAACCGTAAATTGTAAGTCTTTCCTTCGATTATCTGCATAACTCTTTTGACGACTTTGTGCGGTTTGAATCTTCTGACGTATCAACTTCACTTTTTTGTTCGCCTCCTCAATCCAAGGCACTGTAGTCAGGTCTAAAATCTTTCTTTGGTTATCTGCATAACTCTTTTGACGACTTTGTGCGGTTTGAATCCTCTGATGTATCAACTTCACTTTTTCGTTCGCCTCCTCAATCCAAGGCACTGTAATCGGGTCTAAAATCTTTCTTTCTCCAATTTCATCCCAACAGATCGGAGTTCTACACTTCCGACCATATAGTGCTTCGTACGGAGCCATTTGAATGGAAGAATGAAAACTATTATTATGGGCAAATTCCACCAAAGTCAAATACTTACTCTAATTCTCCCTAAAATCCAAAATATAAGTTCTTAACATGTCCTCAAGCGTCTAAATCGTCCTCTCAGACTGTCTATCTGTCTGGGGATGGTAAGTAGTGCTAAAGTTCAATTTAGTCCTCAACACTTCTTGCATCTTTTGCCAGAACCGCGAGACAAATCTAGGGTCTCGATCAGACGCAATACTTATAGGTATCTCGTGTAGCCTTATAATCTCATCTAAGTATAACTTAGCTAGCTTCTCCAACGGGTATTTCATACTAATCGGTAGAAAGTGAGCCGATTTGGTCAATCTATCCACTATTACCCAAATGGCATCATGACCCCTTTGTGTTCTAGGTAATCCAGATACAAAATCTATGGTGATATTTTCCCATTTTCACTCGGGTATTTCTAAAGGTTGTAGGAGACCTGATGGTTTCTGATGTTCAGCTTTAACCTGTTTACAAATTAAACAGGTTTGGACAAATTGAGCAATTTCTTTCTTCATGTTCTCCCACTAATACAAACTCTTCAAGTTTTGGTACATTTTATTCCTTTCAGGATATACCGTGTACTTAGATCGGTGTGCTTCTTCCAAAATTTTCTTCTTAAACCCTTCGTCCTTTGGCACTACTATTCGATTCCAAAACCTCAATACACCATTCATTCCCAAGTTAAAATCCGACTTTTCTTCCTTTTTGACTTTTTCCAACCACTTTTGTATTTCAGGGTCCCTTCCCTGAGTCTCCATGATACGTTCCAGCAAAGTGGATTTCATGGCAATATTCTCAAGGATCACTTTTCTCGGCTCAAGTCGGGGATTTCATATACTAACTTCCTCCAACAAGTGCATCTCTTTAATCATCAATCCAGCCACTTGCACTTGACGACTTAAAGTATCGGCCACTACATTGGCTTTTCCTGGATAGTACTTTATCGTGCAATCATAATCTTCCAAGAATTCCATCCATCTTCGTTGTCTCAAATTCAGGTTCTTTTGAGAAAACAAATACTTAAGACTCTTATGGTCTGTAAAAACCTCAAACGTCAACCCATAAAGGTAATGCCTCCACTTCTTTAATGCAAACACTACAGCCGCTAACTCCAATCATGAGTTGGATAATTTTTCTCATGCGACTTTAATTTCCTAGAGGCATACGTTATCACTTTCTTATTTTGTATTAATATACATCCCAAACCTTCTTTTGAAACATCTGTGTAGACCACAAAACTATCCTTCCCATTCGGTAGAGCTAATATAGGTGTTATTGTCAAACGTCTCTTTAACTCTTGGAAACTTTCTTCACACTTAAGACTCCATATAAACTTTTCACTTTTCTTAGTCATCAGTCATGGGTCCAGCAATTCTAGAAAAATTCTTGATAAATCTCCGGTAATACCCTTCTAACCCTATAAAATTTCAAACTTCAGTAGGATTTTTCGGTTGTTTCCATTTAGAGACTGCTTCAACTTTGGTTGGATCCACTTTAATCTCGTCCTTAGAAATTATATGACCTAAGAATGTCAATTCCTTCAACCAAAACTCACACTTGCTAAACTTAGCGTACAACTGATGTTCCTTTAAAGTTTGTAAAACAATTCTCAAATGTTTCTCATGATCCTTCAAGGTCTTAGAGTACACCAGTATATCATTGATGAACACCATGACAAACTGATCCAGGTAAGGCTTAAAGACTCGATGCATTAAATCCATAAAAGTCGCAGGTGCATTGGTCAATCCAAATGGCATTACTGCGAATTCGGAATGACCATACCTCGAGTTAAAAGCAGTTTTAGGTATATCCTTTTCTAAAATCCTCAATTGGTAGTAACCCTGTCTCAGATCTAACTTCGAGAATATTACTGTCCCTTGTAATTGATCAAACAACTCATCAATGTGGGGCAAAGGGTAATTATTTTTAATGGTGACATTGTTCAAGCCTCGGTAATCTATACACAGTCTTAAACTCCTATCTTTCTTCTTAACAAACAAGACTGGGGCTCCCCACGGTGAATCACTCTCCTTTATAAAATCCCGCTCTAGTAAATCCTGTAGCTGCAATTTCAACTCTTTCAATTCAGCTGGAACCATCCTATACGGCGTCTTAGAGATAGGTGCTACTCCCGGAGTCACATCAATCTTAAAAATTATTTTCCTTTCCGGAGGTAAAGACTCTAACTCTTCAAGAAAGACATCCGGATACTCCTTCACTACAGGCATATCTTCTAATCTCACTTTATCGCTAGGAGTGTTTATAAGAAAAGCCAAATATCCCTGAGCTCCCTTACTTAACATTTTCCTAACTCGAATTCCTGAGATAAGTACAGATGAGGCTAATCTACCCCTTACATCCAATTTCAGGATTGCCTCTCCTGGAATGCACAACTCTACTGTTTTATCTTACAGTTCAACTGAGCATTGTAACCGGCTAACCAGTCCATTCCTAGGATCACATCATACCCCTTAATCGTTAAACCCATCAGATCGGCCAGTAATTTCCGTTTACCAACCCAGATCTTACAATCTTTGTATATCAAATTACCGCTTAAACTTTGATCCCCAGTAGGCGTTCTAACCTCCAAATCATAAGGTAACTTAATTGGCTTCAAATCTATTCCACTCATGAAGTTAGGGTTTACAAAAGAATGTGTTGCACCTGGATCAATTAAAACCTTAGCTAAACGGTGAAAAATAGGGATCGTACCTTCGACCACCTTAGAAGCATCGGGGATCTGTTGATGATCCAGTGCATAAACCCTAGCCGGTACTCTAGGTCGACTCTCTCCAGCACTAGTCTGCTTAGAGGTTGACTTTTTTGACCTTTGAATGCTACCTCCTACCTTCAGCTTATTTGGACAATTCATGAGTTGGTATTCGGCACTACTATAGAACAAACATTTTCTCGACTTTCTCCAACAATCATTCTCCGAGTGATTTGGTTTGCCACAGTAACCACAGTTGACTTGAGGGGTTACAGCCGGACCACTAGAAGGCACTCCTCTCGCTTGAACCGACCCACTATGACCTCCTCTGGATAAAGCTCCGCTTGAAGCTCCTGTGGTCCTTACTCCTCCCATTCCCCTTCCCATCTTGGAAGACGGGGCACTTTTACTAGCCTGACCAGAGGTATAACTAGAAATATTCCTTTTCTTAGAGTGAAAGTCCATAACTTGCATCCTTGCGCTCTCAATTCTCTATGCTTTCTCCAAAGCTTCAGTAAATGTAGAGATTTGGGCTGCATTCAAGCCCCTCTGAATCTCCACATTAAACTCTTGTACAAAACTTCTTATCCTTTTCTGCTCATTAGTCACCAATTCAGAAGCGTATTTAGAAAGTTTAGTGAACTTTCTTTTATACTCGGCTACACTAAGAGTTCCTTGTCTTAACTTGATGAACTCGTCCTCCAGCGTCTCTTGGATCAGAGGTGGAAGAAACTTCTCATTAAACTCCCTCGTGAAGTTTTTCCAATTCCAAGGGGTTTGGGCTCTCTCCCATTTTCCCCTAATCATGTCCCACTAGGCACGTGCTACTCCCTCAAATTGGAAAGCAGCAAAGTTCACTCACCTATCTTCGGTATAATCTAAGGCAGTGAATATGTTGGTCATTCTCTCCAACCAGTTCTCCGCTGCCTTGGGATCAGGTTCTCCAGTGAACTTAGGCGGGTTAAATTTCAGAAATCTCTCCAAGGCTCTATCTTCCTCTCTATCCTGGGGCCCCAGGTTGGTTAAGTGGCCGTGGACCCTGTCTCTCAGTTAACCGTTCAAGGATATCAATCATCCTATGATACGGACCTATCTGGTTTTCAAGTTCATCAAGCCCATTTGCACTTCAATGGCTAGTTCGTGGTGCCCAAAGTCAAGATGTTGTTCCCAAGCCATTGAAAGGCTTGAGCAAGATGTTGCTTGCAATTGAAGACACGCATAGTCAAGCCTAAACGCCACATTGGACCTAGATTAATGAGCTCATGTTGAGCCTTGGGGCTGGCCGTGTAGGCCTTAGGTCCATTAGTGCCTTAATTAGTTATTTAGTTAGTTAATTAAGTTGGCTACTTAGGGATAATTTCGGCCAAGAGCAAAGCCCAAGGGTTGGCCGAACCCTCTTCATGTTTTCCAAGCTTTGTTAAGTTTTAGTTAGGGCTACAAATAGCCTCAAGTGATTGTTTACATGGGGTTTTTTTTGGATATCATTAATAAAATTCCAGAATTTCGTCTTCCTTTGAGGCAAAATTCCTTAGCTTGTGAAAGCTAGTTTGAACATTCTAGAGTTGATCCTAGGATTGTTCGTTGACTTATCAATCAAGCAATCACACTTGATTGTGGCGTCCTCTACCATTGAATCCATTCTTGAGTGGTCCAAGTTTGGGTTCAACTCCGTCAATTACGCAACGTGTTCCTCTACGGTCTAATCTTCGCTTCCGTGTTCACATCATCCTATTAATGGCAGTAGCCACTTGGTTACCCTCTAGATTCTCTTGTCCCTGGGTTGGCCCAGTTGCCGATCCCTGATCGTCCCCGTGAGGTTGGGTTTGCCTAGTCCCTCGACCACGACCTCGACTATTTCTTCGTCCGTCCATAATTCTAGGTATGCCTAGTGCAAGAAATAAAAGTAATTACGTGAGGAAATACTTAAACAAGAGCCAACTTGAAAACATCAGAAATAACAATAATTAACACATTTACACTTTAAAGTTCATACAATTAGCAAGTCAGAGGGTATTACAAAAATATAGCACACAGGTGCTACAAAAGTACTTTTAGTCATGTACGACTAAAGTAAGTCAAGTGCCTCAAAAGTAGGCCACACAGTCAAGCAAAATACAATGGCCTTTGCACTAGCATCACCCCAACTATTTCTAACTACAAAAGTCAAAAGTCTATCACTCTAGGTCTAGTCCACAGTAGGGCTATCAGGTGGAATCTCCTTCTCAGGGTCATCCACCGGATCCTCCTCCTGAGTCGGACTTTGAACAACGTCCATCACCTCATCAATCAGCATAATAGTATCTACTACGATCCCAACGGCCCGATCCCAGACCTCCTCGCCTATCCTAGTAAGTCGATCCCTAGCTCTCTAAAGCTCATCACGGGCGGTCTCAGCCCTAGCCACCTTGTCCACTACGATCCCCTCAAACTCAGCAATCCTAGCACTCTGAGCATTCATCATAATGCTCGGCTCCTCCACCTCCTGAAATAAAGCTATGTTGGTATTCACCAACTGGCGACGCTCATCATCAAGAGCAAACACGAGGTTATTCGGATAAGCGTATGTCGCCCTACAGATACATCGAGGAAACCTAGAAGAAAGCGAATAACGCACACGAGCTCCTCCACCCTGTGCTCTATAGTAAATAGATCTAAAGGGCTCCATGTGGCCATTAGCCTGACCATTACCATTAGCAGCAGGTTCCCCATTTCCATTCTCCATCCCTGCAAAACAACCACAATTTTTGGATTAGAAACTTAGAGTCACTAACTCGCTCAAATATTACTTAGGATATAACTAAGTTATCTCATTCCTATTCTTAGAAGTAAAGTCTATAGTGTATCTCCCAAATAGATCTCCAAACTAGTGCTCTGATACCAACTGTGACGCCCTCACTTCTCCCTAAGGCGAACCAAAAGGTATCTGCGGGATGCCTGCCCAACTCTCGCCAGGACTCAGTACAATTCCAGTTCAAGCTTATTACCAATAATAACTAATAAAACAAGACGAAGTAAGAAAGAGAAGTCGCTTCCATACATAAATATTCAATCTTATATCACAAGTTCAAAATACATCTACTTTCCAAAATATACAACTTTCCAAAAGATGTCTAGACAAAACATTTCAAAATTCTAACCAAAAGAGCCATCAAGTAGGCTTTTCCATAATCCCCTTCCAGTTCAGCTCCTATTAAGGAAAACAAATCTAATGGGGTGAGTGGATGCTCGTGAGACCAAGAAAACATGCAAAACACATAGTTCAAGTAGCAATGGCATTTTAGCAAGAATTAAAGCTGTAACATTCAAGCAATTCACAAATTTTCAATTAAATACATTCAATGGGGATGCAGAGCTCTCAGGAGCTAAGTTCCACTTGTTTTGCCAAGCCTCAATCTAATACCTTCCTGCGATGACACTCCGTCAACCGAGTTAGCATTTAAATCTGTAGAATTCCACTTAACGTCAATTCCGTCCACCATACACCGCACTGGGCCCGAACAACAATAAAAGGCACTACTACGCGAGTAGGCCAAGTAAGATCTCTCAATAGATCAAGCTTACAGTTATCTCATGGTTCACCAAACCCCTCGACCAAGCCCTTGCTGGCTCGAGTCGCAAGGTCGGCCAATTGAGATTTGGGCATCCCCACAGTTCAGTTATAAGTCAACGAGATTCACTCCAACGACATGCAAGTAATTCAGTTATAAGTCGAGAAGATTCACTCCAACAACATGCAAGCAGTTCAGTTACAATTCAGTTACAAGCAGTTCAATTCAGTTGTTCAATCAGTTAAAAGAGAACGAGTGCATAAAGTATACACTCGACTCAACAGTCATAAACCATTCAGTCCATAAGAAGCAATTCACATAATTGCAACAAATCATACACTTGACACTCACCAATCAAAATAGGGAGTAACTGCTCAAACAACTTTTAGGCGTCCGCTTCGAGTTCCTCTTGAAGGTCCCCTTGAGCGCCTGAGCAAATAATAATTGGCTATCACACACTATCGCTTATAAACCCCTTGTTAACAAGTAAGATTGTACACTTGTACAATACTAAGAAAATGTCGTGAAAGAGAGTTTTAATTACTCGAAAATCGAGACTCAGAAGTGGGGTTTAATAACAGAAGGAAAACTGATTTCCTTCATGAAATCAAGTTTAAAATGGTCAATCAATCTTAAAGGATAGGGAAGAGTTTCCAAAAACTCATTTCCCATTGGAAAATTTTAGTTTTGCACATCAAACTTAGAAAAATCAGAATTTGCACTCAGTAGGTCCAAAATTGGAAAACTTTATACCATTGGAATCGAGTTCAAAGTACTAAAAGTTCCTAGAAGACACTTTTCCAAGATTCTAAATGAAAGACATTCAAATTTCAGCTCAAAGTGGCTGACTTGAGCATACAAGATAGTTTCGATCATGTTTTTCGGTAAACTTTGGAAATTCGACAAAATTCACAGGAAGTGAACTAGCCTCTGAAATTTGTAACACAATAAGAATTTCAATCAAGGTTTCAAACACAACCAACAAAACTAAAATCAACGTTTTGAGCGTCAGGATATAGTAGCTCAAAGTTGGTAAATTTTCACTACTAAACAGTGAATTTTCCAGATTTGAAAGTAAACTTTGGAACATCATCTGGGTATCAAAATGGTTTTAGAATAACACCAAATTTGGTACAATTGAACTTCCATATGAGGACTACTCCTCTATCAAATTTCACTTAAGAACTAGTACGGGAAGGTAGTTAACAAAACTACCAAAGTTCAAGAAATTTCCAAGACAAAGCTGTTTTCTTGTTTTCTTTCCCTTTTCAAACACTTTGCACCATGAAATCAGTCCCATTTTGGTTCATTTGTGAAACCAAGGTCCAAGAAACATTTCATAAGCAATTAATAGTTGGTTGACGTCAAAATTTCAAAATAAAACATCTCACACACAACTAAACCAGTCGTCCAGCAAAAAGAAGGGTTTTCCAGTTCTATTGCAGTTTGAAAATTGGACCATATCTCACTCAATACAAGTTGGAATTGCGAATGGTTGGTGGATTTGGAAACTAAAATCATAAGGCTACATTTCATCAGAACAAATTGTTTTCAAAATCAATTCATAAGTTGGAGAAAATAGAGCCACAAAATGTAGCATCTACCTTTCTCTCGGATAGGCCATAAGAACAGGGCAGTAATTTTGCCGACTCGGTACGGATCACTCATTTCAAACTAGAAAGTGCATTTTACACCATTGTAAAGATACAAATGTCTAATTTCAAATGCCGCAAACAGCACTCGATTTCGACGTCTGTATAAAGAGATATGTTCGATCAAAGAGCCACTGTTCAAGCTGCCAGAACACATTTTCCAGGTTTCTTCACATTTTGAAATTTTAAGTTTTACTCAACCAATTCAAATGATTTTCGGTAGAAACTTTCTACACACCATATACAACACATATAAATCAGTTTCAGAGTCATTTGAGCATAAAAAATTCTAAATAAAGGCACGGCAAAACATGACAGATTCGGCCATCACCCAAATGCAATCTTCCTTCGATTTTTTCGTCGTTTCTACCCATAATCTTTTCATCTACACACATAACAACCACAATGAAGCATTTACACCTCAAGCCCGCTACCTAGAGGTCACCTCAAGACCGCTAGCCTATCATTCAAAGCAAGAAAGTGTGAGGACATGAATTTTTCCTAACTTTTAATTCTATTTTATTGGCTTATTTAATTATTTACTCACCCATTTTCTCCGAATAATTTATTTCAACCATTTTAAAACCATTTACATGGAATACTATCCCACTTATATTTTAAAATGTCCCGTTAGTAAATTTAATTTTTTGGAGGCTCGTTTATTAAGAAATAGTGAATACACATTTTTCGAGACAATATTTGAATCGAGAGTGCAATAATCCTAGAGAATTAAGAATGAGTAATAGTAGACTATGAAAAGTCAATTGATGGATTAGAGGTGAATAAGTTAAAAATTTAAGTTTATACCACGAGTGCGTCAAAAGTTTCCCGAAAGTCACGCCTGTACAAACTAATTGGAGATTTGAGAAATTAATACTTGCGAGGACTCATGTTTTTATTTCAAAAATTGTTATTTTTAGGATTATTTACCCCAATATTAGTGAGTTATATTATCGTTACAAGAATTTCTTTTAAGTTTCACTTTATCGCGCGCAAATTGGAAGTTCGCGTAAACCAAGCCGGAACGACTAAGTGGAGATTTAAGAAATTAATACTAGACTACTAAGAGTGAATAATTATAGTGTTAAATAAATTACATTAGAGGTTTAGTGCACAAGTGAAACAAACCCGAGAGAAAACGGATACGAAACACGCGCGCGCGAACACTATTAAAACAACTATCAATTTTGTGAAATGTTTTAGTTGTTTGTGAAAACCCTTCCTTTTGCTGGTAAACCCTTCCTTTTGCTGGTCGACTGGTTTAGTTGTTTGTGAAATGTTTTATTTTGAAATTTTGATATCAACCAACTATCAATTGCTTATGAAATGTTTCTTGGACCTTGGTTTCACAAATGAACCAAAATGGGACCGATTTCATGGTGCAAAATGTTTGAAAAAGGAAAAGAAAGCAAGAAAACAGATTTGTCTTGGAAATTTCTTGAATTTTGGTAGTTTTGTTAACTACCTTCCCGTACGATTTTTTACATGAAATTTGATAGAGGCATAGCCCTCATGTGGAAGTTTGATTGTACCAAATTTGGTGTCATTCTAAGACCATTTCGATATACAAATGATGTGCCAATGTTGTTCTTCAAATCTGGAAAATTGATCGAACAGTCTTTAATTTTGGCCAACTTTGAGTTGCTATATTTTGGCATTCAAAACCCTGAATTTAGTTCCGCTTTTGTGTTTGAAACTTTGTTTAGAACTCTTATTGTATTATGAATTTCAGAAGCTAGTTCACTTTCTGTGAATTTTGCCGAATTTTCACATTTTGCCGAAAAACATGATCGAAACTGTCTTGTATGCTTATATCAGCCACTTTGAACTGAAATTTGAATGTCTTCCGTTTAGAATCTTGGAAAAGTATCTTCTACAAACTTTTAGTACCTTGAACCAAGTTTCTAACGGTATCAAGTTTTTCAATTTTGGACCTACTGAGTGCAGGTTCTGATTTTTCTAAGTTTGACGCGCAAAACTGAAATTTGCCGATTTCTTAGAAAATGAAATTTTGGGAACTTGACTTCTTATCTTGATATTGGTATATTGTTTTGAACCCGATTTCATGGGGAATATGAGTTTCTTTAGTAACTTTGAAATCCTCACTTTTGAATCTTGATTTTCGATAAAGTGAAACTCTTATAAGGACATTGACTTGAATTTTAAAGATTGTGTGCATTCTTCCTTATTTAACAAGGAATTTGTGAAAATGTGTGAGGGTGATTGTTGGTCGTTTTCTTCAGGCGATCAAGAAGGTCTCGAAGAGAATTTTGAAGCGGATCATTAAAGATCTTTTGCACTTACTCCCTTATTGTGATTTGGTGAGTGACAAGTGCATGAATTGTTGATAAATTCTTTAAATTGTTAATTGAGTATTATAGAATTGTTGAGACGAGTGTGTACTTTATCGCACTCGTTCTCCCTTAAGTGATGCTACAATTGAATTGTGCTATGTGAATTAAGTGAAGTGCTGCCATTGCAAATTACATTTGTGTTGACTCGACGTCGATCGAAGTAAATCTTATCGACAAATCATATTTTACTCGTGGGGATGCTCTTGTCCTCTCTCTCTTTGAACTATGTGGTACTTAAGACCTGAATACATATGATTGGTAATTGTACATGAACACGTTTAACTCGTGAGCTCTGAGCGGAAGCATGTACCATACCGATTCGGGTGGGAGGTGCCTCTCATACCGTCTCAGTGTTAAAATCGGTTCCCTGAACGATAGCATGTACCACACCGATTCGGGTGGGAGGTATCTCTCATATCGACTCAGAACCATAAACAATGATTGGTAATTGTACATGAATATGTTTAACTCGTGAGCTCTGAGCGGATATGTGACAGCCCCACCTTCCCCTAAGGCGAACCAAAGGGGTTAGCGGACTGCCTGCCCAGCTCTCGCCAGGACTAACAGTTCAGTTTAGAGCGATCTAATACGTTCCGAAACTTACAAACGCGCGTAAACAAGTCAAATTGTCAAAATAAAAAAAATGAATCCGGAGTCGGCCATGAATAGTAACCGACACGTCAAAACCCAACCAAACATCAAGCAAATATTTACATGTTGAAATTAAGCATATACAACCCAAAGTGGTATACCAAAGTCATTCAAAAGTTGATACATGTACGGTTTGCCAAATCAAAAGTGAAACGGACCCAAAAGTACATTTAGGGTTTCAATCAATGAGTTATACAAAAGATATGTCCAACTAGCTCAATTCGGCAACCAACTATCAATTGCAGTCCAAAAGTATTTATTTTCCTGTAAGGAAAACAAAAGGGAATAGAGTGAGCTTAAACCCAGTGAGATAATACCACTCAAGCAGCAAAGTTCACATAAGCATAAAGCTTTTCATTCCAATTCATCAAAAGTAAACAAAGGCACACATTAATGGTGGTGATAAAAGGATACGGGCGGCTCTCAAGAGCCCTCTTCCTCGTTTGCATTCTTGATCGAATCTCATTGACTCTCCGTCAATGTTTCAAAGTAACCAACCGTAGACTCCACTTTACTTCCATTCATTCCACCCAACATACCCCTACCGGGCCTGAACTCCAAACACTTGCACTGTGGTATTACTCGAGTATACCGGAATCGAGAGTCTCTCATACTACAAGATTCCATATAACAGTCCCCAAGGTTCATTAATTGGCACGACCAAGCCCTCGCCGGCTCGATTCAATCAACTACCAATGGGGTTGAGCTCAATGGTAACAATCATGGTCGTTGGATACTTGCCCAAACGACACCAAGTCATGTACTTTCATTTCATGTAACATTCCAATAACATGAGAAATAAGTGAGAGTGATAAAGTACACCCTCACTTCAATCAATATCGATGGTGCAATAAACATTTAACTCATCAAGTTCAAGTATCAAAGCCATATAGTAACACACAAGTGAGTAGTACACTCACCAAGCTTGAAAATGATATTTCATACACCTCCGTCAAAAGAGCGTTGTGAACCACCGTCACGTCCTAAAACATGCAAACAAGGACAATGAGACTCGATAATGAGTTATAAACCAATGCCAAATACTACCAAAATAGGGTTCCATAAGCACACATAAGCATTAGAGGAAACCAGAAAATCCGGAAATGGAGTTAAGCGTTAACCCGGAAAAAAATAGTTTTTGACATCATTTTGCGGTTTTGGTACCAATGGCACTACGATTATCGGATGAAGGTACAAGACCCACCGTTTCGAAGCTAAGAGATAGGGATACAATATTGAAGAAGGCAACTCTGTCCAGTTTCGAGTGTAACCAGGTCAAAAATGCAAGATACTACACCAGAACCGGAAAAACAGATTCACAGAACGCATTCTGGTTCAAACATCATAAGTCAGCCTACCTAAGTCCAAATCCAGTAATTCCAAAGCCATCCGAAAGCTAAGATACAAGGATACATTTAATCAGAAGACCTCAACAATCAATTCCAAAGCATTCCTAACCAAATTAACCAATTACAGACGCAACTATCAAATTCGGGTAAAACCAGGGCAGCAAGGGTAATTCCGTCTTTTCTCAAGCTACGCTACTCCGATTGACCTGAAATTTTGCAAGAATCTCTAAAATATCATTACCTACAACTGTTATGTTTTAACCCAAGGCCGAATTTTTAGTTCCTAGATAGAGGCCGAATTGGCCTTGGCTTAAAACATGAAAGTTGTAGGAAATGACATTTTAGAGGTGCCTACAAAATTTCAGGTCAATCGGAGTAGCTTAGAGTGAGAAAAGTCAAAATTACTATTGATGTTCTGGTTTTACCCGAATGTAAGCATTGCGCCTGTAATTGGTTGTTTTGGCTGGAATTGCTTCCGAATTGGTTGTTGAGGCCTTCTGATGAAATGTATCCCTGTATCTTAGCTTTCAGCTGGTTTTGGAATTTCTGGATTTGGACTTGGATAGCATGATTTATGATGTTTCCGCTAGAATGCGTTCTGTGAATCTGTTTTTGTAATTCTGGTATAGTATCTCGCATTTTTGACCTGGTTACACTCGAAACTGGGTCGAGTGACCTTCTGTAATATTGTAGCCCTATCTCTTAGATTCGAAACGGTGGGTCTTGTACCTTCATCCGATAATCGTAGTGCCTTTGGCACCATTACCGCAAAATGAGAACAAAAACTATTTTTTTCAGGGCTAAAGCTAAATCATTTCCGGATTTTTCTGGTTTCCTCTATTGTTTGTGAATGCTTAGGGAACTCTGTTTTGGTAGTATGTAGAATTGGTTTATGACTTGTAATCGAGTCTTATTGTGTTTATTTGAATAGTTTAGGGCTTGACTTTCATATCCGGTCATTTCCTAGCTAAATGTTGTACTTGAATGCCATTAAGCCTAGTGAATGGCTTTTGGGAATGAGATTATTTTTGTACGAGATGTTGGGACTGTTTTGAGGAAATAATGAAGTCATGATGGCTGGAAAATAGGTAAACACAAGGGATATGCTGCCGAAATTTTACTTGAAGGCTAGTTGGATTTACTTGTGATTTGAGCGAGGGGCTTTTGGGTTGTTTGAGTCTAGGTCTTCATGTTACCTTTTCATTTCCAAAAATCATGTTTTGCACCCTTGCTTTAGTAATTATTTGGGCGAGGCATACGACTGGTAGTCGAGCCTCACATGTGCATTCTGTATACTTGATTTTTGAAAGAGGAACCTTCAATTGTTTTCCTTGGATTATTTTAGGGTTTCTTGGTGATTAAAGCTCTCTTTTGGGAGGTATCTGTACTTGAACCGGTGAGTGTACCACTGTGAGAACCCGTAATTTTCATTTTCTAGGTTTTAGAATTTTCATGGCTTGTTTTCTGCATTGTCGTGATTAGAATTTTTTTTATATAATTTTAAGGAGCAGATATAGTTTTTAGATGATTTTTCTAGTATCAAATAGATTTTGAGAAATTAAGAACGTATACCGGACGTGGGACCCACTAGTGCGAAAAGTTCGGAAAATTTCGGCCAACTAGGTTAAGTTTTGGATACTGGAATTATTTTATCGGGTGTTATGAGATATTTAGAGGTTACCAAGTGGTTGGTGTGAGAGAGACAAAAGTTAGGCAAGTAATTAATGAAAGTGACATGTGTTACTTAGAGATTCCATCTTCAATTTGAGTTACTATTTATCCTTTTACCATTTATTACATAAACCCAAAAAAATTGACTAAAAATCTTCCATTTCTTCCAAGCTTGTGGCCGAAACTCTCTTGACAAGAAGAAGAAAAAAAACTCTCCAAGTTCTTGATTTCATCTTGCTCCAAATCATCAAAACAACTACTTAGTCTTACTTTTGTTCCATAAAACCCCTCCACTTAGTGATTTTGAGGTGATTGGTGAAGTTATTTGGAAGGTTGAGGTGACCCATAGCTCTCTCTCTCTTGTTTCTAAGGTAAGTTGTGAAGAACCACCCTCCTCTCTTAAGTGATGCTTAAATCATGCTTAGTGGTTGTATGAGATGCAATTTTATGGATTAAATCTTGAGTTTTGGTTGAATTGGTGAAGTTTTATATTTATTGGGGATTTTTCTGTTTTAATATGAACTTGATTGTGTGGCTATATATGATGATTGGAAATGGTATACAAGGCATCTAGAAGGTGGAAAAAGTGGACAATTGCAATCAATTTCTGTTTTGGAAGAAATTTTGGAAAATTAGGGTTCTTGGTTCTTCATTCTGTCCGAAATTTTTGGTCCTAGATAGAGGCCGAATTGGCCTTAGCTAAAAACATGAAAGTTGTAGGGAATGACATTTTAGAGGTGACTACCAAAATTTCAGGTCAATCGGAGTAGCGTAGAGTGAGAAAAGTCAAAAATTACTATTGCTGTTCTGGTTTTACCCGAAATTGGGATTTGCGACAGTAATTGGTTGTTTTGGCTGGAATTGTTTCCGAATTGGTTGTTGAGGCCTTCTGATAAAATTTAGCCCTGTTTCTTAGCTTTCATCGGTTTTAGAATTTCTGGATTTGGACTTGTAGAGCCTGAGTTATGATGTTTCCGCTAGAATACGTTTTGGTGAATCTGTTTTACGTTGTTGATGAAGTATCTTGCATTTTTGACCTGTTTGCACTCAAAACTGGGTTGAGTGACCTTCTGTGATGTTGTAACCCTATCTTTTAGCTTCGAGATGGTGGGTCTTGTACCCTCATCCGATAATCGTAGTGCATTTGGTGCTATTACCGCAAAGTAAAGTCAAAACCTATTTTTTTTTCAGGGCCAAAGTTAATTGCATGTTCGAATTTTCTGGTTTCTTTAATGTTTGTATATGTTTATGGAACCCTATTGGGGTCATATTTGGCATTGGTTTATGACTCGTTATCGAGTCTCCTTGTATTTGTTTGCATGTTTTAGGGATTGTTTTCATTCCGGTCATTTCCTAGCTAACTTTTGTACTTGTACTACTTTGAGCCTAGTGAACTGCTTTTGGGAAATGAGATGACTTTTGTGTGAGATGTTGGGACTGATTTGAGGAAATAATGAAGTCTTAATGGCTGGAAAAGTAAGAAATTTAGGGGAAATGCTGCCCGGTTTTCTAGGCCGTTTGGTTCCTTTAAGTGGATTTGCCTTTTGGTAGAATGAAAGGTTTTTGGGTTGTTTGCGCTTAGGTCTTCATGTTACCTTTTCGTTTCCAAGAAAATCATGTTTTCCACCCTTGCATTAGTATTTATTTGGCAAGGTGTACGACGTGTAGTCGAGCCTCACTTGTGCATTCCGTTTACTCGATTTTGGATATGAAACCTTCAATTGGTTTATTTTGATTATTTTAGGCTTTCTTGGCGATTAAAGCCAATCTGAAGTAAAAACTTTTGAGGTATCTGTACTTGAACCGGTGAGTATACCACTCCCCTCCATTGCTGTTTAACTTGATTTCTGCTCTGCAATCTGTTTAATTTGTTTGAGACGAGGGTGTACTTTATCACACTCGTTCTCTTGTCTGTTCATATGCCAATTTACTATGCAAAATTTGAATCTGTTATCTGTGTCTGCATCTGTTCGGATTTCTGTGGCCTATGAGCTCAAATCCTGTGGCTAAGTTATTCGAGTCGGGCCGGCAAGGGCCTGGACGATTAGATAACGAACCACGGTAGTCTGTTTTGGGATCTTTGGGTATTGAGACCCTTGATTCCGGTATACTCCATTTCTGAGGTGAGCGGGCCCGGTTGTTTGGTGAACGGGATTTGGTGTAAAGTGGGGTCTATTGGTTCTATATACGTTGACGCAACCGGTTTGGATCAAGGCGCTGAGGCTCCTGAGAGCCACCTGGTTTGAAATTGGGGTGTTTGGTAAACGAACGGGATCATTGGTGTAAAGTGGGGTCTACGGACGCGTTGGTTCTATATACGTTGACGGAGAGTCAACCGGTTTGGATCAAGTATTGCGCTGGAAATTTGGCTCCTGAGAGCCACCTGTATCCTTCTGATTTGAATCATTGGTTCCTTTGCTTTACATCTGGCATGTGTACTCGATTTGCTAAACGTGAAATGCCATCATTTTATTGCTATCTGTTTGGTACCTCATTGAGCGCAAGCTCACCCCTTTCTGTTCCTTTTGTTTTCCTTACAGGAACCTCTTTTGGAAATCATGATTTTGAGAAGCGAGTTGAGCTAGTTAGATAATCTTTTGTTCTTTTGTATAGCTCCTCGAGAGGGAGAAAACTCTAAATGTACTTCGTTTCACTGGTTCCATTTGAATTGTAAACCTAGCGACATGTATATAAGAAAGTGTTTTTTTTTCCATGTGATTTTGGTAAGTTACTGTTAAGCTTGGCAGTCTTCAATCATTCAATTCTTTTGGGTCCTATCTCACGTAATATCGGATTTGTACGACTCGACTCCGTAGTCCTGGCGAGAGCTGGGCAGGCGGTCCGCCGAACCCTTTGGTTCGCCTTAGGGTAAGGTGGGGCTGTCACAACTACTCCCCTTATTTGTTGATTAACTTGGGGTCTGTATATGCAATCTGTGATATGATCGAATGTACTATCTGTTTATTCTGGTTGAGACGAGGGTGTACTTTATCACACTCGTTCTCTTGTCTGTTCATATGCCAATTTACTTTGTAAAATTTGAATCTGTTATCTGTATCTGTATCTGTTCGGACGTCGTTTGGAGGCTGATATCCAACGACCTTTCTGTGACCTCTGAGCTCAACACCTGTGGCCAGTTACTCGAGTCGGGCCGGCAAGGGCCTGGTCGATTTGATAACGAACCACGGTAGTCTGTTATGGGATCTTTGGGTATTGAGACCCCTTGATTCTGGTATACTCGAGTATTACCATTTCTGATCTGATTGGATTTCGGGCCCGGTGGGGGTATGTGAGGTGGAAGGAATCGAAGAAAGTGGAGTCTACGGTATTGGTTACTCATTTAGCTTTGACGGAGTGTCAACTATTATTTCGATCAAGCTTCGATGATGCTAATGGGAATTTGGCTCCTGAGAGCCACCTGTATCCTTCTGATTTGAATCATTGGTTCCTTTACTTTACATCTGGCATGTGTACCTGATTTGTTAAATGTGAAATGCCATGATTTTACTGCTATATGTCTGGTACCTCATTGAGCGTAAGCTCACCCCTTTCTGTTTCTTTTTGTTTCCTTACAGGAAAATAAATACTTTTGGACTGCAATTGATAAATGGTTGCCGAATTGAGCTAGTTGGACATATTTTTTTGTATAGCTCATGTATTGAAACCCTAAATGTACTTTTGGGACCGTTTCCCTTTTGACTTGGCAAACCAGATATGTATCCACTTTTGAATACTTTTGTATGCTACTTTAGCTTGTAAATGCTAAGTTTCAAGATGTGAATGTTTGTTTGATATTTGGTTGGGTTCTGACGGGTCGGTTACTATTCATGGCCGACTCCGGATTTTTTTTTTATTTTGGGTTATTTTGCCATTTTGACTTGTTTACCCGCGTTGGTAAGTTCCGGAATGTATTAGCTCGTTCTATACCGAACCGTTAGTCCTGGCGAGAGCTGGGCAGGCAGTCCGCTAACCCCTTTGGTTCGCCTTAGGGGGAGGTGGGGCTGTCACAGGTGGTATCAGAGCCACTTCGCGTGGTCTCTGCGCGGAGTGAGCTTGGGGCCAAGTGGTGTTATGGTCCTGCTTTCGTGAATACGTCGAAAGGTATAAGTGCTCTTTTGAGCGTAAGCTATGAACTGTGCATGTTATAAGAATAAGGATCATTATCTTGGGACTTGAGAAAGCTAGGTATGTATGTCGGGTAGGAATCTTTAATATGGATGATTTACGCTTGGGACCGGCCGGCTCGAGTTGTGAATTATCTTATTTGGGATTCTCGTGCCCGGCTACTAACTCAATGAGAGCCTAGGTTAGAAAGGACTTGGGCGAACTAGAAAGGCGATTCTATGGAACTCCATGTGGTTTGTTCGGGGGTGGTTAAGCGTGATCCACCTTGATTAAGATATAGATGGTGTTGTTGTCGTAGAGTATGGACGGAGCCCTAGAGGGGGAAAAGCTCTTTGTGAGTTAATTTGCACTCGTGACCTAGTCTGTCTATAGTACTTTCGAATGATTCCGCTACTTTCATGGATCTCTCACATTTGTCTTTAATTGACTGCTACTGTGTGACTGGTTTGGTCCAGTTGTGTGTATACATGTTTTTGATCTGTGTGTACCTCATGCTTATAATTATCTTTACTATTATCTTTGCACCCCTAGATTGACTAAGATTAATGGAAGGCACACATAGTGGACGGGGGCGTGGGCGCGGGAATAGGCAACCTACGCCTGAAAGGGGCACTGGGGAAACCTCCTCTGGACCTAACCCTGAACCGAGAGTTGACCCCAACGTGCAGATAGCTGCCGCTATGCAGCAAATGACCAACCTGCTGGCACAAGTGGTGCAGCAACAAGGCCGAAACCCAAACCCTAATCCTGGAAACCCGAGCAACCATGTCGAAAGTGACGATAGGGCACTTGAGAGGTTCCAAAAGTTCGCACCACCGAAATTTATTGGGGAACCCGATCCGGACGTCGCCGAAAGGTGGCTCGAGAAAATGGTAGACATTTTCGCTGCCCTGCACTACACCGAAGAACGGCAGGTGACTTTCGTCATTTTTCAGTTGGAAGGGGCGGCCCGTTCCTGGTGGAACGTCATACGGCAAAAATGGGAACGGGAACAGACGCCCAGGACTTGGGTGAATTTTATGCGAGAGTTCAACGCGAAATTCTTCCCTCCTCTAGTCCAGGAGCGGAAGGAAGATGGGTTTATCCGACTTCGCCAAGGGGCCCAGTTTGTCGCGGAATACGAGAGCCAGTTCACCCGCCTATCCAAATTTGCCCCTGAACTGATCATGACCGAGCAGCGGCGAATAAGGCGTTTTATCCAGGGTCTAAACGTAGAAATCCAGAAGGACCTCGCGGTAGCCGAAATTAACGCCTTCAGCGATGCAGTGGAAAAGGCGCAACGAGTAGAGAATGCGAGGCTGCAGGTGAAAAACTTCCAAGCCAAGAAAAGGGGTTTTCCTGGGAGTAGCTCTGAGCAAGAAGGTACAAGTACGCCCCCTAAGATGGGAAAGGGAAACGGAGGAGTACGACAACCAGGGGTGTCGCGTGATGTCCCTCAGGGGGGACCGGTCTCTGCTACTCGTGGTCCCTGTGGATATTGCGGAGGGCCAAATCATACGGAGGCAAATTGTTGGAAGAAAGAGGGAAAATGTCTGCGCTGCGGAAGTGCCGATCATCGGATTGCTGACTGCCCAATTCGATTGCGAAAAGGAAAAGGGACCCCGCAACCAACTAAGACTAACCCTGGACAGTCGGAAAAGGAAGGGACTGGATCCAAGGCACCGGCTCAGGTGTATTCTTTAGAACACCATCAGGATCCTGACTCGTCTGAGGACGTAGAAGGTATGGTCCGTTGGGTACCATAGATTTTGATAGATTCCGTTGATAAGAAAATTTCGAGGGCGAAATTTCTTTAAGGGGGAGAGAGTGTGAGAACCCGTAACTTTTCCATTTTCTAGGTTTTATTATCTTTCTAGGTTTTCTTATCTTCAATGGCTTGTTTTCTGCACTTTCTGTATCCGGAAATTTTTCTTGATAATTTTTATGAGTAAATATAGTTTTTAGATGATTTTTCTAGTATCGAATAGTTTTTGAGAAATTAAGAGCGTATACCGGACGTGGGACCCACTAGTGCGAAAAGTTCGGAAAAATTCGGCCACCTAGGTTAAGTTTTGGATACTGGAATTAATTTACCGGGTGTTAAGAGATAATTAGAGTAGGCTAAGTGGATTGGTATAAGAGAGACAAGTTAGGTAAGTATTTAATAAAAGGTGACAAGTGTCACCATTTGAGTGGTTTACCTTTAAGACCACTATTCATGGTCTTACCATTTGACTTAAATAAACCAAAAATGACCAAAAATCATCAAAAATCCTCCATAGTGGGCCCCTCTGTTTTTGTAATTCTGGTATAGTATCTCGCATTTTTGACCTGGTTACACTCGAAACTGGGTTGAGTGACCTTCTGAAATATTGTAACCCTATCCCTTAGCTTCGAAACGGTGGGTCTTGAACCTTCATCCGATAATCGTAGTGCCTTTGGCACCATTACCGCAAAATGAGGACAAAAACTATTTTTTTCAGGGCTAAAGCTAAATCATTTCCGGATTTTTCTGGTCTCTTGTTTTTGGTGATGTTAGGGAACCCTGTTTTGGTAGTATTAGAATTGATGACTTGTAATCGAGTCTTATTGTGTTTATTTGAATAGTTTAGGGCTTGACTTTCATATCCGGTCATTTCCTAGCTAAATGTTGTACTTGAATGCCATTAAGCCTAGTGAATTTTTGGGAATGAGATTATTTTTGTACGAGATGTTGGGACTGTTTTGAGGAAATAATGAAGTCATGATGGCTGGAAAATAGGTAAACACAAGGGATATGCTGCCGAAATTTTACTTGAAGGCTAGTTGGATTTACTTGTGATTTGAGCGAGGGGCTTTTGGGTTGTTTGAGTCTAGGTCTTCATGTTACCTTTTCGTTTCCAAAAATCATGTTTTGCACCCTTGCTTTAGTAATTATTTGGGCGAGGCATACGACTGGTAGTCGAGCCTCACATGTGCATTCTGTATACTTGATTTTTGAAAGAGGAACCTTCAATTGTTTTCCTTGGATTATTTTAGGGTTTCTAGGTGATTAATGCTCTCTTTTGGGAGGTATCTGTACTTGAACCGATGAGTGTACCACTCCCCTTATTTGTTGATTAACTTGGGGTCTGTATATGCAATCTGTGATATGATCGAATGTACTATCTGTTTATTCTGGTTGAGACGAGGGTGTACTTTATCACACTCGTTCTCTTGTCTGTTCATATGCCAATTTACTTTGTAAAATTTGAATCTGTTATCTGTATCTGTATCTGTTCGGACGTCGTTTGGAGGCTGATATCCAACGACCTTTCTGTGACTTCTGAGCTCAACACCTGTGGCCAGTTACTCGAGTCGGGCCGGCAAGGGCCTGGTCGATTAGATAACGAACCACGGTAGTCTGTTATGGGATCTTTGGGTATTGAGACCCCTTGATTCCGGTATACTCGAGTATTACCATTTCTGATCTGATTGGATTTCGGGCCCGGTGGGGGTATGTGAGGTGGAAGGAATCGAAGAAAGTGGAGTCTACGGTATTGGTTACTCCTTTAGCGTTGACGGAGTGTCAACTATTATTTCGATCAAGCTTCGATGATGCTAATGGGAATTTGGCTCCTGAGAGCCACCTGTATCCTTCTGATTTGAATCATTGGTTCCTTTACTTTACATCTGGCATGTGTACCTGATTTGTTAAATGTGAAATGCCATGATTTTACTGCTATATGTCTGGTACCTCATTGAGCGCAAGCTCACCCCTTTCTGTTTCTTTTTGTTTCCTTACAGGAAAATAAATATTTTTGGACTGCAATTGATAAATGGTTGCCGAATTGAGCTAGTTGGACATATTTTTTTGTATAGCTCATGTATTGAAACCATAAATGTACTTTTGGGACCGTTTCCCTTTTGACTTGGCAAACCAGATATGTATCCACTTTTGAATACTTTTGTATGCCACTTTGGCTTGTAAATGCTAAGTTTCAAGATGTGAATGTTTGTTTGATATTTGGTTGGGTTCTGACGGGTCGGTTACTATTCATGGCCGACTCCGGTTTTTTTTTTTATTTTGGGTTATTTTGCCATTTTGACTTTTTTACCCGCGTTGGTAAGTTCCGGAATGTATTAGCTCGTTCTATACCGAACCGTTAGTCCTGGCGAGAGTTGGGCAGGCAGTCCGTTAACCCCTTTGGTTCGCCTTAGGGGGAGGTGGGGCTGTCACATTTGTAGTGTATCATAGGCTTAAAAGTTTAGGATGCCGGATTGTGGGATTTGATTGTGTATTAAGTGCAGTGTGACCTTGGTGCTTGATGTTTTAGCGAGTCATATTGAAGTATTTTTGTTTAATTAGAGTGATGTTGAATACTAGTGTTTTATTTTTGTTGGAGTTAAATCATTATACGTTTATGATTTATTGTCTTGTGGACTCTACTTAAAAGGTGATTCCATCTCTTTAAATTGTTCTTGAGTTGAGAACTTCAAGCGGCTTTGATTTCAAAAGTTTCTTGGTGATGTAGCACCATTTTGCTCGCACAACACTATATGACTTTAAACTTCAAGTTATGTTGGAGGTGAGTCAAGATTATGGATTTTAAATGGCCATCTAATGAGTTTAAGGGTTGGACACTTTGCTTCCTCCACTATTTTGCTTGCCGAAATTTCGGAAGAAAAAGTTGAACCATTTGAACAATTTTGGACTCCACTTTGAACTTGAAAATGAGACATCTTTTGTTCTCCTTTTGGTTTGACCTATTACCCTAGCCTGTATAGGAACTTTCATCTTGAATTTAGTGAGGAAACTTGTATTCATTGGAAATTTTAAGCTAGGAACTTAGAAAGTAGCTTGGGCTTTTGGATGGAATTTGGAAGTTATAATTATTTGAATGATGTGGTTTGGTATCGTGAATTCTTCTAGTTTTGTCCCTAACTAGGGTTATGATTTTACTTCTTTTGATCTTGCCTAGGATAGTAGGGGTGGTGCACGTCGCGAGGTCTTTTGTATTTTGCCTGCATGTACCCCTATATTTTGTGGCACTTAGTTGCCTATGTCCTGCATTTGACATATTTGGCTTGTTTTGTGATCTCCCGACTCGTGCTATGACTTTTGGTATATGTAAAGAATCGTGCTTTAATTCTAAATGTTTTGGCAACTTGTATATGCATTGAGTTCTTTTATTCCTAATTATTCTTTTTCTTACGTCCATAGACTTATATTAAGTATGGTTCGGCAAGGATGAGGAAAGGATCATGAGCATGGGTTTAGGCAACCCCGCACTCCTAGGAAAGATGAGGGATTACGGAAGGAAAGATTGATTGATGGTGTAAGGCCTGGTGCAACCCAATGAGTACAAACAATTTCACAATGATGCACAAAGATATATCAAATTTAAGCACAATAAAGAAAACTTAATTAAAGAGAAAAGATAAGAAATGCAAACCAAATATCAATCCAATAGCCTCTTCAATAGATGGCGATGCTAACCAAGATGTACAAGTGAAGGCTCACTCCTTCCTCACCCCAAACACACTTTGGTTGAGCCAAGGAGTTTTACAAGTTAACCCTCAACAACCTACACTTGAAAGATCGAACTATTTTATACAAATGAGGCAACCTTCACCAAGGTTTTACCACTTCAAGTGATAGGTTCACCTTCACCAAGGTGGATAACCTTCACTTGAGCAACCTCACAACCCAACTTCCCCAACCCCTTATACAACCAACAAAGAATCTTTCTACTCAAAAATCTCACTTGTAAGCTTGTATTTTGTGTTGGCAAAAGTCTATAGAAGGTGAGAAATGGCTTCTCCAACGGTCAAATATTAAATGCTGTCAAAACTAGCCGTTGGCCTGTCGGACGTCCGAACCACCTGTCGAACGTCCGAACCCTGCGTCCAAACCACCTGTCGGACGTCCGAACCATGCGTCCGAACGTCGTCAGAGAGTCATCAAATCTTTGCGAAATTTCTCGGACGTCCGATGTGATCGATGTGCGTCTTGTGGACATAGTTCCAACCTTTTACAAGAATCTGTTCTAACAAATTGCTCACATAAAAACATTAGCCCAACTACCCAAAACCAAGGACTGATCAACCAAGGTGATGGTCTTATGTAATTCTATAGGATCCAATGCTAGATATGAGTCGGAAATGAACAAGAAGATTCGACCTATCAGTGTCATAATGGATTGACCTAGTTGGGTACCTAGTGAGGTTCTTCCCTTGTAGTTTTAATAATTTCTCTACACGTATCTTGTGATTGGTCTTGTGGACATGTTCCAACCTTTTATGAACGTTTGAACTCCCAAAAGTATTGCGTTGGTTATTCGTGAGGTGACTTGAACTCATTTTCTATTTGTTTTAATTGAATAAAAGCATTTTCAATTTTTGCTTGACTATCACTATATATATATCCACTCACCTGTTGCCCTTTTCCTACAAATATCTACATATATATATGTATATACATTTTGAACCCGCATGAGAATTGAAATTACGCAGAGCTTAAGTTTGTATCTTTTTTGAGGACTAAGAATGAATATTTGTTGTGAATTGGAGAATAAAAATGACCGAGCTTCATGTACCCTCAGAGTTAGCTCTTGGGTTAGATGTGAAGGGTGGTAAAAGTGTTGGGTCAAAGTTATGCATATATGAACCTGCATGTTTGCTTATCTTTCTTAAAGGCAATTTCTTAAATATACGTTTTACTCAAACGTAACTCTTAACTCGAAACTTCGAGGGAAATTTTGAAACATCCTCCATGTATATGTTATTTTATTATACATGTGTTTTAATACCCATGTATTGAGTTGCCTGATTAATCTTCTTAAACGTATTTGAGGAATTTGAAATATGTATTGATAATTATGGCAAAAACATTATTTGAAGTTTCTTATTAAGAAAATTTAGTTTCGAGCTATGAAGAAAAGTTTGTATCGTTAACTCTAATTTTGAAATTTTGAATCGCATTCTGCTACATACATACCCAAAATACATTAAAGCCCTCGATTATATCTCGCATGTTATGATTGACTTGATTTGGACAAATTGAGTCCGAAAATTTTGGTAAGCTTAGTTTTCTATTGAAAGTATATCTTTCCATTCAAGTTTTGAACTATAAGACTTGATCATTTAACTAGAGTTTGAATTGACCCTAGAACCTGATGAGAATTGTCCTAGGAAGAAATGTCGATAAAGCTTTTGGATCGAAAAATGAAGGAATTAAGCTACAAACAAATTTCCCTAGTGAAGGTTTGATGGAGAAAGTGACTTGGAAGTTAAAATGCCTATTGGGGGAAAATCAAAGTTTGATTGCTAATTGGATGAATAAAAATTGTGAGTTATGGATTGGAGAGTGTGAGTTATCGATTGATCTGATAAACATAACTATTAAGGGAATGATATTGTTTAAGGTGTGAATTTCGAGGACGAAATTCTTTTAAGAAGGGAAGGATGTGAGGATCCAAATTTTTTCTTACTTTTAATTCTATTTTATTGGCTTATTTAATTATTTACTCACCCGTTTTCTCCGAATAATTTATTTCAACCATTTTAAAACCATTTACATGGAATACTATCCCACTTATATTTTAAAACGTCCCGTTAGCAAATTTAATTTTTCAGAGGCTCGTTATATTAAGAAATAGTGAATACACGTTTTTTGAGGCAATATTTGAATCAAGAGTGCAATAATCCTAGAGAATTAAGAATGAGTAATAGTAGATTAAGAAAAGTCAATTGATGGATTAGAGGTGAGTGAGTTAAAAATTTAAACTTATACCGCGAGTGCGTCGAAAGTTTCCCGAAAGTCGCGCCTGTACAAACTAATTGGAGATTTGAGGAATTAATACTTGTGAGGACTCATGTTTTTATTTCAAAAATAGTTATTTTTAGGATTATTTACCCTAGTATTAGTGAGTTATATTATCGTTACAATAATTTCTTTTAAGTTTCGCTTTATCTCGCGCGAATTGGAAGTTCGCATAAACCGAGTCGGAACGGCTAAGTGGCGATTGAAGAAATTAATACTAGACTACTAAGAGTGAATAATTATAGTGTTAAATGAATTACATTAGAGGTTTAGTGTACAAGTGAAACAAACCCGAGAGAAAATGGATACAAAACGCGGTCGCGTGAACACTATTCATGGTTGACTTTTGTACAAATTGTAACCACAAAACCCTTAAGCTTCCAAAGGAAGCTTCATTCATCAGCCACACTCTCTCTCTTCACCTTCCATAGCCGGCCAAACGCTCCAAGGAAGAAGAAGAAGAGCTCTTTCCATTTCACTTCCATTTCACCTCAAATTTTCCACACAACTCACATATCACTTGGAGAGCAACTCTAGCTTGGTGAAAGGCTTAATCTTGGTGGTTTTCTTGGAGCTTTTGGTGCCAAAATATTTCTGATTTCTCTCAAAGCTAGGAGGTAGCCATCCAACACCATCCAATCTTTCATTCTTGGCTTTAATGGGTTTTATCCTTGGCTTTGAAGCTTGTAGCTTCATTATTGTTGTTATTACTTGGATTGGATTGGTTGAAGTGGGCTTTATGAATTCTCACCTTGGTTGTATGGGCTAATATGATGATATAATACTTGGTTGAGTTGTTTAAGTGATGTTTAAGATGATTATGGATAGAGAATCGAAGGAAAGATTGAAGGAAATTGCGCAGGAATGTTGGTCGAAATCTGTCCTGTTATTACTGTGCCTTTACTTCGAATTTTTTATGCTCAAATGACTGTGAAACTGATATATATATATATATATATATATATATATGTTGCATATGGTGTGTAGAAAGTTTCTACCAAAAATCATTTGAATTGGTTGAGTAAAACTTGAAATTTCGAAATGTGAAGAAACCTGGAAACTGTGTTCGGACAGCTTGAGCAGTGTCTCTTTGAACGAACATATCTCTTTGTACAGATGTCAAAATTGAGTTCTATTTGTGGCATTTGAAACTAGACATTTGTAGCTTTCCAACGGTATAAAATTCATTTTCTAGTTCAAAATGAGTGAGCCGTAGTGAGTCGGCAAAGTTGCTGCCCTGTTCTGTTGGCTTATCCAAGAGAAAGGTAGAAGCTGCATTTTGTGGCTCTATGTTCTCTCACTTATGAGTTGATTTTGAAAATGATTTATTCTGATGAAATTTAACCTTATGATTCTAGTTTCCAACACCACCAACCATTCTAGATTCCAAGTTGTATGGAGTGAGATATGGTTCAATTTCCAAAATACGGCAAAGCTGGAACTTCCTTTTGCTGGCCAACTGGTTTAGTTGTTTGTGAAATGTTTTATTTTGAAATTTTGATATCAACCAACTATCAATTGCTTATGAAATGTTTCTTGGACCTTGGTTTCACAATTGAACCAAAATGGGACCGATTTCATGGTGCAAAATGTTTGAAAATGGAAAAGAAAGCAAGAAGACAGATTTGTCTTGGAAATTTCTTGAACTTTGGTAGTTTTGTTAACTACCTTCCCGTACGAGTTTTTACATGAAATTTGATAGAGGAATAACCCTCATGTGGAAGTTTAATTGTACCAAATTTGGTGTCATTCTAAGACCATTTCGATATACAAATGATGTGCCAAAGTTGTTCTTCAAATCTGGAAAATTGACCGAACAGCCTTTGTGAGACCCCGAAATTTTACTTTTCTTTATAACCTTTATGTGAACTCACTTACGTTTGATTCTTGGTTGCTTTAATGGTTGAATTTGAGTCAGGGGAGTGAATTTTGTTAAGAAAAGTTTCATAATCTCAAGTTGTTAGAAAATCTAGAATTTTCGCAGGAGGCTCTGCGCAGTTTTGGGAAATTGGCTATAACTTCGTATAGGAAAGTCGGAATTGAGTTCCGTTTATTGCGTTTGAAACTAGATTCATAGGGCTTCCTACGGTGTAAAATTTAGAGTTTGATTCAATTTTTAAAAATTCTAGGAAATTGGCAAATTTGACTGAAAATTCTGCCCTGCACAAGTAAACATAGGAATGTTGAAGTAGCTTATGGCTCAATTTGGACCAACTTATGAACTAAATTTCTTTGAGGTGTCTTCTAAGGATTCTTAGTATTCGAAGTCTAGTTTTAACAAGCCAAGTTATATAAATTTTTGATAATTATAACTCAAGTTATAATTTTTCTAAAGGAAGGGCATAAGTTAGGGTTTTGTGCATACTAGGGTTTTGTTGTGTGTTTTTGTGTGTATTTTGGTAGTGTGATTGTGAAGACTTGTAAAATCCCTCATATTTTCTTAAAAATTTTCTTTTATTTGGAATCCATTATTTTACAATAGCTTTACTACTCATTCACTTCCTCAATAGTTACAATTAATCATAGAACCAAGGGTTTTCCCTTTTCTTTCATCGTTAAGGTAAACTAGGGTTTTTACGTCTTTTGGTAGTGTGATTAATCGATGTGGAGTGTGTACTCAATTTGGTGATTAAGAGTGAGTTTTAGATAAGAGAAAGTGTGTGATTAGAAGTGATAATAATAAGTTAGTGAATCATAAGTTAAAACCCTGGTACGCGCGATTTAAGGAAAATCGGTTTGAACCGACGTGCACCGTTTGCTACTGAATGAGTGCACCACTTGAACACTACTTTATTACCTTAATCTCCTTGTTATTAATTTAGCAAAATCAGCCCTAAAATATCTCCTAAAACAGCCGAAATTTTGGACTAAAGAAAAGGGAGAAAAGAAAAAAAAATAAGAAGCCATCTTGATTTGACACTTGTTGGCAATCCATGGAACTTTGACCAAATGAGTTTCTTTCCTTTTTATCTTCTTCTTGGCTCCATTTTCTTCCATTTTTCTTGAGCTTGGCCGAAATTTTAAGGGAGAAAAACAAGAGGAGAGAACCTCATTTCATCTTAGGATTTTAGCTTCTTTGAGTGAAAAATCAATAATCTAAACCGATTAATCCTTTCTTTGAGCACTTGGAAAGCTTGGTGTGCTAAAAGTTTACAAGGAAAGGTGGTGGATATCTCTTTCAAGCATCTTAGTGAGGTATTATGGCTGTCCATCCTATTTCGTTCCCTTCATCTTGCTTAAGTTGTGTAGCAACTCATATTCTTGGTTAATGATAGCTATGTAAGTAGTTTTGATGATTATGGTGGATTTGTGAGTTAGGATTTTGAATTGTTCAGCTGTATTTCTTCTTGTTTAGATAGAATATGATGTGAATAAGCTTAGATAAGGAGTTGAAGTAGTGGTTCAAGTTAGAAATGTGAAGTTTATACCTTGAATGCATTAAATTCCAGATTTAAGGATTTCAAATGCTCTGTTCTGACCAGTTCTATTCGTGTATGATAGAGGCCAAATTGGGCTTAAGTTAAAACATTAAAGTTGTAGGAAATGATGTTTTATAGCTTCCTGTAAAATTTCAGCTCAATCCGAGTACTGTATCATATGAAATGACAAACATACCCTTGACTGCCATAGGTATAGTTTTGCGGACAGTTTTGACATTTCATCATTCTGGCTGCATTTTTTCACCTTGATCCATATCAAATCAGCTTTTGGTCAAAACATGAAACTTTTAGCCCTATGTTTCAGCTTTCCAACGCATCCAAAAACACCTCAAAAGGAATTGTGTAACCTGAGTTATTGTCTTAAATTCAGTACTAACAACCGTACTGACAAGGACTTTCTGGTTCTGTAATCTGTACTTTTGACCTAGATCAATTGTGAACTCGATTGAGTGCTCTTCATGAAAGTTGTAGCCCTTTGTCTTAGCTTCGAAACGGTATAAAGTTCACACCAATCCAATAAACGTAACTCTAGTTGTGACTAAAATGTTATAAGATGTCGAATCTGCTATTTAGCCTTTTGCCTTCAAAACTTGATTTCCGATTGGATTATTATACTTGTGTTGTACTTGGATGATTTTGAGCCATTGAACAGCTATTGTGATGAGATTGATTATTTGTATGTGTTTTGGGGCTGAATTAAGAAAAACAATAAAGTCATAAATGGCTGAAAAATAGGTAAACACAAAGGGCGTACTGCCCAAATTTTCACTTAAGGGCTAGGTAGATATAGTTGCGACTTGAATAAGGATTTGAGGTCAAGTTGGACTTGGATCGCCTATGGTATTCGAGTTTTATTTAGTCAGGGTATATAAGCTAAATTTTTGTCGGAACTCGTACCCTTAAAAAGTGAAAGTAGCGACCCTTTCAAAATACGATTTTTCCCGATCTTTGATACCAAGTGTAACTTCTAAAGTCGAAACCACTTCTTGATTATAACTAAACGAGCGAGCTTGAATTTTTTGGATTTTGATAAGTATCTTGAATACTACTTAAACAAGTTGTATTTACTTGATTTTCTTGAAGCGAAACTCCTATGTTTCGAACTCTAGAGAGTTTTACATTCGTAAATGATATTCTATTGCAGATATTGGACTCCAACCAAGGAGTTGGATCTGAACGTGACTTTTGAGAGGCACTAGACCTTTGGTGAGTGCTTCCAAATATCTGATTGAACTGGACACTTGTTTTCAATACTTGACCAATGTGATTTAATGACGTGTAATTTGTTTGATCGGGCCAGAGTGTACTTTATCGCACTTGCCCTAATATGATATATACTTGTTTATTGTTGCAATTGACTTGATATACTTGTATTTGACTTATAAGTGCTGAGCGGCAGCATGTACCACACTCAATGTGAGTGGGAGGTGTCTCTCATTCCCGTCTCCGTACTTTTATTTTGATTTAGTCGATTGGAGATGTTATCTCATCGACTTCTTGGGGACCCAAACCCCACTGGCTAGTTAATCGAGTCGAGCCGGCAAGGGCTTGGTCGATTAGATAACGAACCATGGGTGTTGTCGAATGGAGTGTTATCTCCTCGACTAATCGGTATACTCGAGTATTACCACCAGTGTTTATCTTGGAGTTCGGGCCCGGTAAGGGGTTTGGATGGTGGACAGAGAGTAGTTTAAGTGGTGTTCTACTGGACTGGTTACTTTACTTGAAAGTTGACGGAGTGCCAACTACTACTTGATCAAGCTCTGGTGAAGCAATGGGAACTTGGCTCCTGAGAGCCATCCATATCCTTATACTTTGAAATGATTATTGCTTATCGGGTTATTGTTTCTTTTGAAAAACTTTACACTCGCTCATTTTGAGATTTGCTACTTAAAGTGTTATCGCTCATTTTTATGAACTTGTTCTGCTCGCTATTTTGCTACGTTGATACTTGTACTTTTAAATAATGGTCAACTTGCTATTTGGAACCTCACTGGGCTTTTAGTTCATTCCACGCCATTTGTTTTCCTTACAGGGGGTACGAGCGAGGCATGAGACTGGTACAGGCTAGCATAGTCTAATTTTTGAAATTTTGCGATTGTACTCGCGCTAGTGCTCGGTTAGAGTTGAATGTATCTGGAATTCACAACTTTTGTTATATTTGGGATTGTATGAATTTTTGGGAAAGATATGAATGTAAGTACATGTTCTAAGTTTGGGAACTGTTATTTCACTTATTCTTGAGATTATATCTTATTTTATTTGTTAAGAGTGAACGAGTCCTGGCGAGAGTTGGGCAGGCGGTCCGCCACTGGGGTACGCCCTAGGGGGAGGTGGGGCCATCACAGTCTTCAATTTTTGGCGAACTTTGAGCTGCTATATTTTGGCATTCAAAACCCTGAATTTAGTTCCACTTGTTTTGTTTGAAACTTTGTTTAGAACTCTTAACGAATTTCAAAGGCTAGTTCACTTTCTGTGAATTTTGCCGAATTTCCAAAGTTTGCCGAAAAATATGATAGAAACTGTCTTGTATGCTTATATCAGCCACTTTGAACTGAAATTTGAATGTCTTGCATCTAGAATCTTGGAAAAGTGTCTTCTAGGAACTTTTAGTACTTTAAACCAAGTTTCCAACGGTACTAAATTTTTCAATTTTGGATCTACTGAGTGCAAGATCTGATTTTTCTAAGTTTGATGCACAAAGCCAAAATTTGCCAATTTCTTAGAAAATGAAATTTTGGGAACTTGATTTCTTATCTTGAAATTTGATATATTGTTTTGAACCCGATTTCGTGGGGAATACGAGTTTCTTTAGTAACTTTAAAATTCTCACTTTTGAATCTTGATTTTCGATAAAGTGAAGCTCTTATAAGGACATTGACTTGAATTTTAAAGATTGTGTGCATTCTTCCTTATTTAACAAGGAATTTGTGAAAATGTGTGAGGGTGATTGTTGGTCATTTTCTTCAGGCAATCAAGAAGGTCTCGTAGAGAATCCCGAAGCGGATCATTAAAGATCTTTTGCACTTACTCCCTTATTGTGATTTGGTGAGTATCAAGTTCATGAATTTGGTGAGTGTCATCACGAGGAGGTATTGGATTGAACTTTGGCAAAGCAAGTGGAATTTAGTTCTTGAGAGCTCTTGTATCCTCATTAAATGTGTTGAATTGAAAATTATGAATTGCTTGAATGTTACAGCTTTCTTTCTCGCTTAAATGATATTGTTATTTGAACTACGTGTTTTGCATGTTTTCGTGGCCTCACGAGCATTCGCTCATCCCGTTAGATTTGTTTTCCTTAACAGGAGATGAAATGGAAGGAATTATGGAGAAGTCTACTTGGTGGACGTTTGATTAGAATTTGAATGTATTTGTCTAGACAATTTTTGGAGGTTGTATATTTTGAGAATGAGATGCACTTTTGGTATCTTGTGATATAAGACTTGAATGTTTGTTAAGGAAGTGAACTTTCTTTATATTTTTTACTTTTAGTATCGATAGTTATCCTTAAGTTGGAATTGAATTTGTATCAAGTCCTGGCGAGAGTTGGGCAGTCGTCCCGCCAATACCCTTTGGCTCACCTTAGGAAGAAGTGGGGGCATCACAGAAAGTAAATTCCTCAAGTCCGCTAGCCTAATCCATGTGTAGGGTTCAAACCCTTGCAATTTAAGCTCCAACTTTCAAGAAAAATTGAAAGATTAGAGGAGTTAATGGATACCTCTTGAGGTCTTGAAAAACCAGAAATTTTGGACCAAAAATCTCCCAGGAAAAACCGCAAGATTAAGCGTTTCACCAAGCTAGAGTAGCTCTCCAAGTGATATGTAAGTTGTGTGAAAAATTTGAGGTGAAATGGAAGCAAAGATTGAAGTGAAATGAAGAGAGCACTTCTTCTTCTTCTTTGGAGTGTTTCGGCCGGCTATGAGAGGTGAGGAGAGAGAGTGTGGCTGATGAATGAAGCTTCTTGGAGAAGCTTGAGTGATTTGTGGTTAAAATTTGAGCAAAAGTTAACTATGAATAGTACTCGCACGCGCACGTTTCGTATCCGTTTTCTCTCGAGTTTGTTTCACTTGTGCACTAAACCTCCAATGTAATTCCTTTAACACTATAATTATTCACTCTTAGTAGTCTAGTATAAATCTTAAATTTTCACTTAGCCGTTTTGACGCGAAAAACGTGAACTTCCGATTCGCGCACGATAAAGCAAAACTTAAAAGAAATTCTTCTAACGATAATATAAGTAACTAATACTAGGGTAAATAATGATAGAAATAACTACTTTAGAAATAAAAACATGAGTCATCACAAAAATCGCCATCTTTTTGAGGCAGCTAGAGCACTTTTGGGGTGATGTAGTTCTTACTGCTGCTTACCTAATAAATAGAATGCCCTCTAGAGTTCACAAATTTCAAAACCCTCATCAAGTCATTCCAAAAGCCTTTCCTCACATCAAATTCACCTCCTCATATATTCCTCCAAGGGTTTTTGGGTGTTTGGTTTTTGTTCATAATCGTTCCCCAAACTGAACTAAATTAGATCCTAAGTCCATCAAATGTGTCTTCCTAGGTTATTCTTCCAACCAAAAGGGTTATAAATGCTACTCTCCTATTATAAAAAGCTAAAGGTGTCAACATGGGTAACTTGGGCGGGTTTGGGTTGGTTAATATGGATAATGGGTATAAGTGAGTCAATCTATTTATATACATTTAATTAGATGGGCATAAATGGGTAAGTTAAAAAATGAATTGGGTAACCCCATTACCCATTTATAACCCATTTATTTTATTTTTTTGTAAACTCATTTAAATTCATTTTTACAAATAAAGTTATCAATTTATACCACCATTTGCACCCATCATTAATTTTAAATATTTACTTATAATGTTCAATAAAGCTAATTACCAATTTTTTTTACATCCGTACTCTATGTCACAAAATTACATACTATTTAATAATTGAACAATAAGAATATAAAAATTTGATCTAAGTACTATAAAAGTTAACATAAAAACTTAATCCAAAAATTTTGAACTCCTAGCATTTTTTTCGTGTGTAAATTTAAAATTTCTTTTTGAAAAGATAGGAAAAGAAGCTAAAACTTGTCATAAATTGGTAATGCTGAAAAATGAGCAAGTTAATAAACTAAGAGAAAACAAAATGATAATATAAAACTAACAAATAATAATAATAATGAAACAAAAGTAGTTAACGACAAAATGAAAAATCTGAAAAAGGGTGGGGGAGACTCGGGGGAAGACAATTCTAAATAGGTTACTTGAATTTGATGGGTTACCCAATAATACCTATTTATAAATGGGAATTATTGGGTGACCCATTTATACCCATATATAAAAAGTTAAGATACCCATACCTATCTATTCATTGGCGGGTATGGATAAATTTATGTAAATAGGATTATTTGCCACCCATACAAAAAGGATATACAATTCAATGGATGTCACTTCCCTTGAACATGAGCCTTACTATCCAAAATATAACATTTAGAGGGAGAATGTGAGGGAATCTCAATTTTGGGACGAACTTCTCATCAAAGAGCTAAGCCAAATACATAACACAACTCAAACACAACCTACACCTCAACCTCTAGTTTGTCTTCCTTCTAACTTAGACACCACACCAAAAACCAATTTCAAACCTTCACCATCTAATAGTCCAACCTCAAATCATAGGTCTATGCAACTTGACTCCTCTTAGCTTCAGGTCTATACAAGGAGGAAAGAAAACACCAACGAGAGTGAGAACCTCATACCTCTCGTGCATTGTCATGAATCCAACTTGAATTCTGATTCTTCTCAAGTTCACTAAGGTGAATCCGATCATTCTCATGAATTAATTAATCTAGTGATTGATGACAATGACATGACAATTGCTCTAAGGAAAGACGTAAGATCACGTACCAAACATCCAATTGAAAATTTTGTGAGTTATGAAAGGCTTTCTCTAACATACAGAGCATTTATTACCTCACTTGACAGTGTACACATTTTGAGGACTATTCATGAGGCTCTTAAACATCCAGGGTGGCAAAAAGCTATTAATGAGAAGATCACAACACTTGAAAGGAATGGAATATGGGTGATTATAGATTTACCTGTCGGAAAAAGGCTAGTAGGTTGCAGGTGGATCTTTACCATCAAACACAAAGCAGATGGAAGTATTGAGAGCTTAAAAGCTCGCCTAGTTGCTAAGGGATTCATACAGTCATATGGTGTGACGACCCCACCTCCCCGTAGGGCGTACCCAAGGGTTTGGCGGACTGCCTGCCTAACTCTCGCCGGGACACACTCAATCAACCTCAAGATTAATCATTCAAGCCTCCAAAATAACATTTAAGTTCTACCATTCAACCAAAATGCAAACTTATTTACAACCCAAAAGCCAAATGTATGATACAACGTCAAATGTCAAAATACATTCTATCAACCATGAGTACAAGTACAAGAGGGTTATACACTCTCTCCCCCTTAAAAAAATTTCGTCCTCAAAATTTTTACCTTCCATCACCTCAGATGACTCCGGAGTTTGTTGCTTGTCTAAGGCATATACCCGTGCTGGTACTTTTGATCGGTTCCCTCTTTTATTAGCTTGTCTAGGTTTGGTTCTATCAATTTGTTGAACACTATTCCCTCGTGACTGCTTCTTCTGGTAGTTGTTAATTTGATGGTCGGTACTCCCACAAATCAGACACTTTTGCCCCTTTACCCAACATTCATCCTCAGTATGATTGGTCTTTCCACAGTATCCATAAGCCAAGCGAGGAGCCGCCATTTGGCCTTCTCGAGAAATTCCCTCTTGTGGCCTTTTTTCTATTTGAACTCCTCTTGAAGAACCTCCTTCTAATTGTTCTAATGTCCATGGTGGGTAGTGCGGAAAGTCCGCTCTTCTTACTTTGGAGGGCATTACATTTTCCTTAGATTCCTCAGGTGTACTAGTAGGTGTACTCCTTTTTCTCGCATGAAAAGCCTTCACTTGCACCCTCGCAATTTCAATTCTTTGAGCTTTTTCAAGGGCTTCCGTGAATGTATTAATTTGTGCAGTAGCCAAAGCCTCTTGTATTTCTAGATTTTACCCCTGTACAAATCGCCTCACCCTCATTTGCTCCATAGCTACCAATTCAGGAGCAAATTTGGATAGTTTAGTGAATTATGTTTCATATTCGGCCACACTTAGGGTTCCTAACGTAACCTAATAAAATCATCCTCCCTTTTCTCTTGGACCAGTGGTGGAAAGTATTTATCATTAAATTCCCTCATAAAATTTACCCAAGTCCATGCTGTCTGTTCTCTCTTCCATTTTGTCCTAATAACATTCCACCATACTCGAGCTAGTCCCTCAAACTGAAAGACGGCAAATGCTACTTGTTTTTCCTCCGTATAATTCAAGGCGGTAAAAATATTAACCATAGCCTCCAACCAATGCTCAGCCATCCTGGATCAGGCCCTCCAAGGAACTTAGGAGGAACAAATTTTTGAAAACGCTCGAGAGCCCTGTCCTCTTCGTTTTCAGGGTTCCTAGAATTTTTGCTTTATTTTGAGTAAAATGAATTTTTAATTTGTAGAGAATAACTAAAGAAAAAGGGTCTAAATGGGACTTTAAAAATGCGACGATTTTGACCCAAAATAATAATTTCAAAAGGGTTTTTAATTAAAAAAATAGGAGTCGCCACTTGGTATTGAGTTAAGGTGTACCAAGTCACCTAAAAAATGAATTTTAAATAAAAAGTAGAGAAAACCCTTTTTTAACGACTCCAAGTCTGCGAAAATCAAAAGAGAAAAGGGATTGGGAGTCACGGTTGAAGAAAGGGAAGGCAAGGATAAAATCCAAGGCACCCTTTCAACATAGCCTAAAGCTAGTTGCGTGATTTAGTCAAAGATTTTCTTATTTTAACATAAGAATTTATCACATTTGGATGTTACTATATGGATGCAAAACCTAAACTTAGGAGGACATCGGGGGGTCGAAATATCGCTTCAAAGCTTAATTGGTGCAAATTACATTAATTGTGATGCCCAAGTTGGCTCTTTGAAGAGGTCACGAATATGCAAAAATATGAGACTCGAAGAAAAGAAAAGAAAATAATAATTACACTGTGAGGACTCATGTTTTTATTTCTTAATTTAGCATATTTTTATAATTAATTGCCCTAGTTATATTTAATAACCCTAGTAGTGCATGACTTTTCCTTAAGTTTCGATTTTTTGCACAAGCGTCGTAAGTTCGCGCTTTTCGTAAGTACGCGTGTTTCGCGTCGGAGCAGCTAAGTGGAGATTTAAGAAACTTATACTAGACTACTAAAGGTGAATAATTACCATATTAAAGGAAATACCTTTGAGGTTTAGTGCACAAGTGAAACAAACCCGAGAGAAATCGGATACGAAACGTGCGCGCGCGAGCACTATTCTCAGTTGACATTTGTTAGAATTTTGGCCACAAAACCCTCAAGCTTCCAAAGGAAGCTTCACAACACACCAACCTTTGTTTTCTCTCTCTTAGTGCCGGCCAAACCAGCCAAGGAAGAAGAAGAGAAAGCTCTTCATCATTCTTGCTCCATTCTTGCACAATTTCACTTCAAAATCTTCACTCAACTTCCATATCACTTAGAGATTAGCTTAAGCTTGGTGGAAGACTTCATCTTGTCGGTTTTCTTGGAGCTTTTGTGATACAAAATTTCAGGTTCTTCAAGGGTTCAAGAGGTATACACCTCAACTCATCCAATCTTTCATTTCTTGGCTTTAAAGAGTTTCATTCTTGGCTTTGAAGCTTGTAGCTTCCTTGTTGTTGTTGTTATTTGGATTGGATTGGTTGAAGTGGGCTCTATGAACTCCTACCTTGATTATATGAGGGCTGCCATGATGTTTATGTGTGTGTTAGTGTGTTTGTGATGAGTTTTAATGGAAGAAACTAGAAGAGGAAAAAAAAAAGAGAGAAATCGTGAGAGGATAGAGCTTGCCGAAATTGTCCTGCTATTATCTTGTTCATATTTTGAATTTTTGATGCTTAAATGATTGTGAAACTGATGTATATATGTCATATATTGTGTGTATAAATTTTCTACCAAAAATCATTTGAATTGGTTGAGCAAAACTTGAATTTGCGAAATGTGAAGAAACCTGGAAATGAGTTCAGACTGTCCGAACAGTGCCATTTGATTGAACATATCTCTTTGTACAAAAGTCGAAATCGAATGCCATTTGTGGCATTTGAAACTAGACATTTGTAGGTTTTCAATGGTATAAAATTGACCATCTAGTTCGAAATGAGTGAACGGTAGTGATTCGGCAAAAATTGTTGTCCTGTTCTAGTGGTCTATCCGAGAGAAAGTAGAAGCTGCTTTTTGTGGTTCTATTTTCTCTCACTTATGAACTGATTTTGAAAACAACTTGTTCTGATGAAATGTAGAGTTTGAAATTTAGTTTCCAACGCCACTGGCCATTCTCAGTTTCAAGTTGTATTGAATGAGATATGGTTCAATTTTCAAACTGCGGCAAAGCTGGAAATCTGGAAAACTCTTCCTTCTTGCTAGCCGACTGATCTAGTTTGACTTGAGATGTTTTGTTTCGAAAATTTTGATGTCCATTGCTTGTCAAATGTTTATTAAATGTTTCTCGGACCTTGGTTCCACAAATGAACTGAAATGGAGTTGATTTCATTGGGCAAAATGTTTGAAAAAGGAAAAGGAAGCAAGAAGACAGATTTGCTTTGGAAATTTCTTGAAATTTGGTAGTTTTGTTAACTACCTTTTCGTACGAGTTTCTACGTGAAAATTTATAGAGGTGTAGTTCTCATATGGAAGTTGAATTCTACAAAATTTGGTGTTGTTCTAATGTGACGGCTCCACCTTCCCCTAAGGCGAACCAAAGGGTCGGCAGACCGTCTGCCCAGCTCTCGCCAGGACTACGGATCAAAGCATTCATAAATCTTACCAAACAATCCAAAGAACTTTGGAAAAATGAATCATCGGAAAGCACGAAGGACCGCAGCCACATCAAAATTCGACCAAATTTTTTCTTCCTCGTTCAAGCTTCACACTCGTTCGATTTCCCCAATGGATACAAGAAAGTTCACATAACCATAGAAACGTACAATCTCAAACGAATACGCTTGAAACACTTGATTACACACTTATATATATATATACATCAGAGTCTTCAGCAAGTTAACTTGAAATACAAGCCATAGTAACCATACGTATACAAAATACAATTAGGGTTTCGGTTATAGAGGAGCATGATCAAAAGAATGTCTACACTAGCTCGACTCTTTCTTCAAAAAACATAGCTCTCAAAATATTGAACTCTGTAAGGAAAACAAAGATAACGGGAACGGGGTGAGCTTAAGCTCAATGAGGTATCACAAGTACAAGTAGTCAAGAATCATGGCATTTCACTTTTAAGGCACATATACATATCATATAAGGAAATGAACAAACACCTCAATAGAAAGGATACAGGTGGCTCTTAGGAGCCAAAATTCCCATTGCAGCACTAGATCCCAACTCGTTGACGCTCCGTCAACGTTCGAAGACACAAACATGACCGTAAACCCCGCTTGACATCAAATTTCGTCCACCGAACATACCTCTTGCAGAGCCCGAACACCACATACAGAATAGAGGTGGTAATACTTGAGTATACTGGAAATCCAGAGTTTCCAATACCCGAAGATTTTCCAGAAACAGACTACCGTGGCTCGTTATCTAATCGACCAGGCCCTTGCCGGCTCGACTCGAGTAACTAGTCACAGGTTTGAGCTCAGAAGTTACAGAAGGGTCGTTGGATACAAGCCTCCAAACGACGTCAGAACAAACACAGATAACAGATTCAAATTCACACAGTAAATGATCACACAGGCAAGAGAACGAGTGTGATAAAGTACACCCTCGTCTCATTCAGAATAAACAGAGTTCATAGTCATTCAAGTTACAGATTTCAAGTACAAAGCAACCAGTTAAGCAACAAATCAGGGGAGTGGCACACTCACCAGTTCAAGCAAAGATAACTTCAAAAGTTTTCTCCCAAAAGATGGCTTTGATCACCGTCACGTCCTAACAACAACCAAGGTAAAACAATTATGGTTCCCTTATCCACAAACCCAGGAACGGAATGCACATATGAGGCTCAACTACAAGTCGTGTGCCTAGTCAAGTTAACTACTAGGGAAAAGAAATAACAATGTGGCATTGGAGTAAAAAGGTAGCAGTTGGTCTTAAAAACATGAACAACCCTAAAACCTTTCGCTCAAGTCGCGAGTACATCTAACTAGCCCTCGAGTGAAAATTTGGGCAGCACGCCCTTTGTATTTACCTATTTTTCAGCCATTTATGGCTTCATTATTTTCCTCAATTCAGCCCCAAAATCACACACAAATAATCTTACCATAATAGCCTTTCACTGGGCTCCATGTCATTCAATTACAAAACAATGCTAGCAATGCGACTGGAACTAATGTTCAAGACAAATAACAAAATAACAGGTTTGACATCTCTTGGCGTTTCGGTCACAACTGAAGCTACGCTTATCAGATTAGGGTACACTTTATACCGTTCCGAAGCTAAGACAGAGAACTACATTTCTTATGAAGACATCAACATCCAATTAGTGCATTTTTAATATCAAAATGTGACATCTCAGAGGAAAACAAAAAACTGTCCGTAAAACAGTACATTTGGCAGTCAAGGGTATTTTGTCATTTCATATGCTTTTGTGCTCCAATTGAGTTGAAATTTTTCAGGCAGCTAGTTAACACCATTTCCTACAACTTTCATGTTTCGACCTAAGCCTGATTCGGCATCTAGCATGGATGAATTAAACAGGTCAGAACAGGGCAGTTTCAACCTTAAAGCTGGAAATTTTCTTTAGGCAAGTTCATCTAGCACATAATACACTAATTTATCACATAACAAAACTATCAAACCATGGCCAATCATTAATCATCACATGAGAGAAGAAAATTCACCATAAAAACTGAAATTTATCAAAACACTACTTCAACCCATGAAATTTCTCACAAAACTACATATTAAACAACTCTAATCCACCAATTTACAATTATTAAGAGCAAAGAGGGATTTCTAAACAAGTTATCTTGGAACCTTAAGAAAGATGGTAGCTTAGGGTTTCTTCTTCCAAAATCACTCCACCAAAATCTCTAAACCTTCTTAGTGAGTAACTTTTATGGAGTAGTTTGCAATTTTAATGGTTGGAACTCAAGATTTGAGGAAGAAATTGAAGATGCAAGATGAAGTTTTCTCTCTTTTTCCTCTCCCTATTTTCGGCCAAGAAGACAAGAAAGTGAAGGAAATTTTGGTCAAATTTTGAGTTTTAGTAAAGGTAAGAAACTTGGATCAAAGTTGGGTAGATTTCGGACAAGTGTCGCCGTAGGATCAAAGCTCAATTTTTTCTTTGGTCAAACATTGTGGCTGGTTTAAGAGATATTTTATGGTTATTTAGCTGAAATAAAAGCAAGGATATTAAGGTAATAAAGTAGTGTTCAAGTGGTGTACTCACTCGGTAACAAACGATATACGTCGGTTCACACTATTTTTCATTAACTCGCACGTACTAGGGTTTTAACTTATGATTCACTAATTTATTATTATTACTTCTAATGACACACTTTCTCTTATCTAAAACTCACTCTTAATCACCAAATTGAGTACACACTCATCACCGATTATTCACTCTACCAAAAGACGCAAAAATCCTAATTTACGATAACAAGAAAACGAAAGGAAAAACCTTTGATTCTATGTTTAATTGCAATTATTGAGGGGGTGAATGAGTAGTAAAGTTATTGTAAAATAATGGATTCCAAATAAAAGGGAATTTTTAAGAAAATATGAGGGATTTTACAAGTTCTCACAATCACACTACCAAAATGCATAAAAGAAAACACACCAAAAACCCTAGCATGCACAAAAACCCTAACTTATGCCCTTCCTTTAGAAAAATCATAACTTGAGTGAGTTATAAATATAAAAAATTCATACAACTTGGCTTGTTAAAAACTAGACTTCAAATACTAATAATCTTTAGAAGACACCTCAAACAGATTTAGTTCATAAGTTGGTCCAAATTGAGCCATAAACTACTACAACATTCCTATGTTTACTTGTGCAGGACAGAATTTTCAGTCAACTTTGCCAATTTTTTGGAATTTATAGAAATTGAATCAAACTCTGAATTTTACATCGTAGGAAGATCTATGAGTCTAGTTTCAAATGCAACAAACGAAACTCAATTCCGACTTTCCTATACGAAGTTATAGCCAATTTTCCAAAGCTGTGCAGAGCCTCCTGTGACGACCCTACATCCCCCTAGGGCGTATCCCAGGGTTTGGCGGACCGCCTGCCCCGCTCTCGCCAGGACTCGTTCACTCTTAACAAATAAAATAAGATATAATCTCAAGAATAAGTGAAATAACAGTTTCCAAACTTGGAACGTGTACTTACATTCATATCTTTCCCAAACATTCATACAATCCCAAATATAACAAAAGTTATGAATTCTAGATACATTCAACCCTAACCGAGCACTAGCGCGAGTACAATCGTAAAATTTAAAAAATTAGACTATACTAGCCTGTACCAATCTCACACCTCGCTTGTACCCCCTGTAAGGAAAACAAATGGTGTAGAATGAGTTAAAAGCCCAGTGAGGTTCCCAAACAAGTAATCAGGTGTAGAAATCAGGGAAACGTTACATTTAACAATTTGCACATTTTGCACTGTAATATCCAGTCATTCAAGAAATAAACACTCAATCATTGGAAGGATATGTGCTCACTTGGAACCATTCATTCAAGTCATTCATTCATTCATTCGCCAATCATTTTCCTTTTCCCTCCGACATTAGAAAACATTTGCAAGTGAAAACTCCTCCAATGTTCTTGACATTTATTCATTCATTTCATTTCCCGCCACTAGCCAATTCACTGGCCAGTCTCCACCAACCTTCGTGGTCATACTCAAGTATACCAAAACATTGCTCTAGGGTCACCAACCGCCCGACCGAGTCCGCTTTTGGCTCGAGTCGGCGGGTAACGAAGGGTAAGGGCCCAATTCAGCCAAAAGGCTTACATTCATGCACAAGTAGCATTCAATCATTGAAAATTCACTTTGGCTTGGGTTGAATGCGATAAAGTACACACTCGCCCATCGAAAATCCATTTAGTAATCCTTAGAAAGCATTTAACATTCAAGCGAACATTCACAAACAGTCACATAGTCACTTATTGTACAGACACACAAGGAACACTTACCAAAGATTTAATGCTTGTCAAAATCACGTTCAGGTATAACTCCTTGGTTGGAGTCCAAATCTGCGATACAATATCATTTAAAAGCTTGAAATCAACTAGGTTTCGAAACTTAAGAGTTTCACTTTAAACTGATCAAGTAAATGAAACTCATTTAGATAGAATTCATGTTACGTATCAAACTCTAGAAAATTCATACTCGCTCTTTTGGTGTTGCTAAAGAAGCAACTAAAACTTTGGAATTCGCATTTAAGTCCAAAAGACGAGGAAAACATATTCCGAGTGGTCACTACTTTCATTTTTTCAAGGGTACGAGTTTCGGCCAAATTTCAGCTTATATACCTTTACGAAAGAAGACTCGAATAGTATGGACAATCCAAGTTCAATTCAACCTCAAATCTTTATTCAAGTCGCGAGTACACACTCCTCGAGTGAAAATTTGGGCAGCATGCCCTTTGTATTTAGCTATTTTCCAACCATTTATGGCTTCATTATTTTTCTCAACTCAGCCCAAATTCACACATAAACAATCTTTACACAATAGCCTTTCAATAGGCTAAATGTCAGCCCAATACAAGGCAATTCTAGCAATGCAACTATCAAAATCAAAGCTGGAACTAGTATTAAAGAAGAATAACTAAGTAACAGGTTTGACATCTTCTGGTGTTTTGGTCACAGTTGAAGGTACGCTTATCAGATTGGGTTACATTTTATGGCATTTCGAAGCTAAGACAGAGAGCTACATTTCTTATGAAGACATCAACACCCAGTTCGTGCATTTTCTAGGTCAAAATGTGGAATCTCTGAGAAATCAGAAAGCAGCCTGTGAAATAGGGCTTTTGGCAGTCAGGGGTATTTTAGTCATTTCATATTCTACAATACTCCGATTGAGCTGAAAGTTTACAAGAAGATTGTTAACTCCATTTCCTACAACTTTGATGTTTTGAGCAAGACCTGATTCAACCTCTATCAAGGACCAATATGTAGGTCAGAAACATGGCAGATTCATCCTCAAAGCTGGAAATTCACTTCTACTCTAATAATTTATATTCTAGCTCAATACTATCAAGTCCCATATCATCAAAACCATCAATTACTAGCTCAATACCATTAATTACTAGGTAGACAACCATAATCAAGGCTGAAAATGTATACCCTAGCTAACCCTTCCATTATATCATCCAAAACTGAATCATTAACCGTAATAAGCCAAGAACATAAGCTTCTATCCAAATTTAAACAAGATTAAGGAAGAGAAAAGGAAAGGCAGCCCTGATACCTTCCAATAATTGGTTGTAAGTGAAAACCACACCCCTTTCTTCCAAAACTTTTACCACACAAAGCTTTCCAACCACTAAAAGAGAAGTTTAATCGGTTTAGATTTTTGGTTCCAACTCAAACAAGCAAGATCAAGGTGGACATGGAAGGTTTCTCCTCTCCTGTTTTTCTCTCCAAGAATTTCGGCCAACATGAAGGAAAAAGAGCCAAGAAGAAAGATAAGAAGGAAGGAAAATCATTTGGTCAAAGTTCCATGGATTGCCAACAAGTGTCAACTCAAGATGGCTTCTTATTTTTTTTCTTTTCTCCCTTTTCTTTAGTCCAAAATTTCGGCTGCCTTAGGAGATATTTTAGGGCTGATTTTGCTCAATTAATGACAAGAAGATTAAGGTAATAAAGTAGTGTTCAAGTGGTGCACTCAATCAGTAGTAAACGGTGCACGGGTTCAAGCCGTTTTTCCTTAACTCGCGCGTACTTGTGTTTTTACTTATGGTTCACTCACTTATTATTATCACTTCTAATCACACATTTTTTCTTATCTAAAACTCACTCTTAACCATGAAATTTAGTACACACCTCACCAAGTGATCACACGACTAAAATGCACCAAAAACACATCAAAAACCCTAGTATGCATAAAAACCCCTTAACTTACACCCTTCCTTTAGAAAAATCATAACTTGAATTATAAATTTAAAAAATTCATACAACTTTGCTTGTTAAAAACTAGACTTCAAATACTAATAATCTTTAGAAGACACCTCAAAGAAATTCAGCTCATAAGTTGGTCTAAATTGAGCCATAAGCTACTACAACATTCCTATGTTTACTTGTGCAGGGCAGAATTTTCAGTCAACTTTGCCAATTTTCTGGAATTTATAGAGATTGAATCAAATTCTAAATTTACATTGTAGGAAGATATATGAGTCTAGTTTCAAACGCAATAAACGGAACTCAATTCCGACTTTCCTATACGAAGTTATAGCCAATATCCTAAAGCTGCGCAGAGCCTTCTGCGAAAATTTCTAGATTGTCTAACAACTTGAGATTATGAAACTTTTCTTAACAAAATTCGCTCCCTTGACTCAAATTCAACCATTAAAGCAACCAAGAATCAAAGGTAAGTGAGTTCTATGATGACCCCACCTCCGCCTAGGGCGTACCCCAGGGTTTAGCGGACCGCCTGCCCAACTCTCGCCAGGACTCACTCACTCACGTTAAGAAAATAGGGTAAAACCTCAAGAATAAAGGAAATAACAGTTCTCAAGTTTGGAACATACAAATACATTCATTTCTATCTCAAACATCCATACAATCCCAAATATATCAAAAGATATGAGTTCCAGATACATTCAATGTGAGGACTCGTATTTTTTCTTAATTTTTTCTTAATTTGTTTATTTATTTATCGATTTATTCACTTATTTATTGGTTTACACTAAAAAGGTTATTTTCATGTTTAAGTACTTAAGTATTAGTTAGTTATACTATCGTTATAAGAATTCCTTAGAAATTTCGCTTTATCGTGCATAAATCGGAAGTATGCGTTTGCGCGCGTGATTAATTGAGGGACTTTAGACCTTTATTTTTAGACTATTAAGAGTGAATAATAATAGTATGAATGGAAGTGCATTAGAGGTTTAGTGCACAAGTGAAACGAACCCGAGAGGAAACGAGCACAAAACGCGCGCGTACGCGCACTATTGGAAGGTTGACTTTTGAGCACTTAAACCTCTCACCTACCAAGCTTACTCAAGAAGCTTTTGCAGCTGCAACACTCTCTCTCTTTTCTCTTATTGTGGCCAAACAACACCAAGGAGAAGAAGGAGCAAAACCTTCATCATTTCACCTCACTTTCTTGCACCAAATCACTTCAAATTTCTACCACAAACTCAAAATCACTTGGAGATCATCTTGGACTAGGAAGAGAGCTTCATCCTCACTGTTTCTTGGAGCTCAAAGGACCAAAAATTTCTGAGTTCATCATCTAAGGAGGTAGTTAATCATCCAACCCTTGAATCTTAGCTTTTGTAAGTTAGATTGCACTTAGAAACTTGTAGCTTCATGTGGGTAGCTTTGGATTGTTGAAAATCATGTGAGTGGGCTCTATGAAATCCCACAGTGGACTTGTTGGACTGATTTGATGATTTTGAAAGTTATTTATGTTGATTAAGTGTTAATCTAGTGGCTTTAAGTTGAAAGGGTAGAAAGAAACTCAAAGGAAGTTGAAATGGAAGAAGGGCCGGTTCTGCCCTGTCCTTGCCGCGCCTTTTGGTGCGATTATTTGTGGTCAAATTGTCCTGATTTTGATATAAATATGTGGTATAGGTTGTGTGGAAAGTTTCCACCAAAAATCACTTGATTTGTTTGGGTAAATGTTTGGATTTTGAAATTTCTTCATAGCTGGAAAACGTGTTCAGAGTCACTCTAGCAGTGAACTTTTAAACGACCATAACTCTTTGCTCCGATGTCGAAATCGAGTGCCATTTGTGGCGTTAGAAACTAGACACTTCCAGTTTTCTAACAGTATAAAATACATCCCCTGATTAAACTTCAGTGAACCGTACCAGCCTTTCAAAATTAACTGTCCTGTTTCACTGCTGTGTTAAAAAACCTGTTATGTGCTATGACTTGTTGCTCGAAAATGAGCTAGTTATGAATAGAATTTCAAAATGATTTCTTCTGAACAATTGTAGCCTTATGAATGTATTTTCCAACACCACCAACCACAGCCAATTCCAAGTTGAATTGAGTGATTTGTGGCCGAATTACAGAACTGCATCAGTGATTGAAAACCCTAATTTTGGGTTGGCCAATGGCTTATTTCGAATTGGGACTTGTTATTTTGAAACTTTTGGTGTCAATCACCTACCAAATGTATTTTAGATGTTTCTTATACCTTGTCTTCATAAATGAACCGGATTTGAGTCGATTTCATTGGCCAAAAGTTAGGAAAAAAGGAAAATGGAAGTACAAGGCAGGTTTGCCTTGGAAATTCTTGGAACTTTAGTGGCAATGTTAACTGACCTTCCATACGAATTTTTGCATGAAATTGGACAGAGGAATAGCCCTTATATGGTAGGGTAATACTACCAAATTTGGTGCCATTCCAAGTCCATTTCGATGCCCAATTGAAGTCCCAAAGTCTATGTTTCAAATCTGGAAAATCCTTGTTCAGCGAGAAATTTTCAGCAACTTTGAGCTGCTATATCCTGGCGCTCAAAACTCTGATTCTTGTTCCATTTGTTGTGTTTTAAACTTTGATTGTAACTCTAATTGATTTTCAAATTCGAGAGCCTAGTTCATATTCTGTGAATTTTACCGAATTTCCAAAGTTTGTCAAAAACCAACCCCGAATCTGTCCGGGGAGCCCAAACTAGCAACTTGAAGCCAAAATTTGAATGTCTTCTATTTTGAATCATGGAAAAGTGTCTTCTAGGAACTTTTAGTACTTCAGAACTAGTTTCCAACGGTACCAAGTTTTCCAATTTTGGACCTACAGAGAGTGAGATACGATTTTTCAAGGATTGCTTATCAAATCTGAAATTTTCGAACTTCAAGGAAATTGAGTTTTTAGAACTCTCCATTTTCCTTTGATATTGTTTGACCATTTTACACTTGATTTCAAAGATGAAAATCAAAATTTTCTTGTGTATTTAAACCCCACTTTTGAGCCTCGATTTACGAGTAATTAAGACTCATTCTTATGATATCTTCTTAGATTGTACACGAGTGCAATCTTTCTCGATAAGTAGGGGTTTTAAGCGATAGTATGTAATAGTTCATTATTATTGCTCAGGCACTCAAGAGGATCTCACAGGAGACGCTTAAATAACTTCTTGTGCTTGCTTCCTTATTTTACTTGGTGAGTGTCAAGTGTATGCGAACTTGATACATGCTTAACTGTTATTAATGATTGGAGATTTTGAAAATGGAGTCGAGTGTATACTTTACCGCACTCATTCTCATTTGAATGAATCATGATTGAATTGATTGAAATGAAATAAATGGAATGAAATATATTGAATGGATTGAATGAAATGAACGATTGAATGATATTGAATGATTGAATGAATGAAATGGTATGCTATGGCTGTATACATCGTTGGAGTGAATCTCCTCGACTCATAAATGTTAAATGGGGGACACCCAAACTCATAGGCCGACCTTGGGACTCGAGCCGACATGGGATTGGTCGGGAACCTTGGTGAGTCATGGGAATGAAATGATAAGTTTGATCTATTGGAGAGATTTCGCTTGGCATACTCGTATACTATCGTCGTATAAACAAAGTTCGGGCCCGATGCGGTATACGGTGGACGGAAATGAGAAGCAAGTAGAGTTCTACGGATTGGAAATACCGACCCGGTTGACGAAGAGTCATCACGGGAAGGTATACGAATGAGATTGGCAAAGCAAGTGGAAATTAGCTCCTGAGAGCTACCATATCCTTGAATTGTTTTTGTTTAAATTTCGCTTGAATTGTTAATTACTCGATTATTATCATTTTTCTTGTTAATTGGGATTGTTATTTGGACAACATGCTTGCATGTGTGTTTCTTGGCCTCACGAGCAATTGCTCACCCCGTAGATTTGTTTTCCTTAACAGGAATGGACAGAGAGTGAAATTCGGAGAAATCCCCTTTGGATGTACTTTTGTATTAGGGTTTCAAGTGTAAATGACTAGATATTTTGGCTGTTGTATATTTTGGGAATTGATGTAAGAATTGGATAGCTGATGTATTCTGAACTCGTGGTGTAAGACTTGGCTATTCGATTATGGAAGCGACTTTTCTTTATTAGGCTTGTATTAATCGTTATGTATCGTTAAGCATGAATCGAATTGTCTTGAGTCCTGGCGAGAGTTGGGCAGGCATCCCGCGGATACCCTTTGGTTCACCTTAGGGAGAAGTGGGGGCGTCATTGTTGGTATCAGAGCGCTAGGTTAGAGATCTATTTGGAAGATATACTAGAAACCTTACCCTTAAGATTTGAGATAGGATGACTTAGTCATACTTTAAGTGATATTTGAGCGAGTATCATGCCCCGAGCCCGTACGTGCCTGTCACATGACATCCGCCGTACTCCCAAGTCCCACTCAAGAATACAAGGCTACATTAACTAGTTTAACTTTAAAAGTACTAAATAATTTAACTGAATAAAGTGCAGTACAAATCACATATGAAAGAAAGTCTACGAATAATCAAGATGTTCGTACATTTATTCTCCAATTGAAACAGCGGCAACAAAAGTAAATAAGACTAACAACTAGAAGTAGCTAGCCTGCCAACTTCTATTCATCTAAAACTAATAAAAGTCGTCCTCAGGGTCTTCTACGTAAACCAATTCATACTCTTCAGAATCTGCACAAATGGTAAGAAGTGGGTTGAGCGACACATCGCTCAGTAGGTAATATTTACCCCTCTGTTGGACCATGCTCTCTTAATTTTATAGATACATATATATATAAGTACAACTCAAATCGTTTGCATATCATTCACATCCATAATTTTGAAAGTAACGTCATTTATAAAGCAATCAGTAGTAAGGAATGACAAGCAACTTAAAAGCATCTTATTGATAATTGTACATGAGAAATCGTAATGTCATAAATCACTTTATAGCAATTCATAAGTCTCTTCATATCCATTCATGAATCATCCTATAAAACGTTGCATTTTAGTTCATAGATCATTTCAACTCAGCTCATAAATCATCCCGTATCAGCTCATAACAAGTACATGTAATGACCGGCTACTGAGTACTCAGCCTAGAGATTAAACCCCTTCTAGGTGGGCGACCAATAGATTTCGCGACTATCGATTGATCTCATTTCATTCTTGGGTCAATCGGCCGGACTTTATACCAGGCTACCATGACCTTGCCAATCGGTCGGACTTTATACCAGGCTACCATGGCTTTGTCAATCGGCCGGACTCTATACCAGACTACCATGACCTTGCCAATCGGCCGGACTTTATACCAGGCTACCATGGCGATTAGATAGGACTATAGCCCCTACCGTCTATTCCATGACTGCTCTGAGCTTTACTTGTCAAAATTCATTTCATATATCATATACATAAATCTTTGCTTTCATAAAAGATTCAGCTCATCTTGTATATAAGAACATATCAAAACATTTCAAATAAGTCACATGGCCCATTTTGTATAGTAAAATATAGCTTCCATAAATATCCAAGTAAAGCATTTAATCAAACACCTTTCGAGTCAACACAACAAAATAGGATTGAAAACAAGAATTTCATTTTTGCACATTTGAAATCTCAGAAGGGTAAGTACCACCTACCTTTGTTTAGCTGCTCGAGTGGAACTACCTTAGGTCCTTGTACCGTACCTATCAAATGCATGAGTTCCCTAATTAGTTGTTACTTCCTATAGATGCATAAATATACAAAAATCTGCGTAAGTCAAGGATTCGTGTCTAGCCCATTATATGAACCCTAACAGCATCTTCCTTAAATTGATGATTTCTATTTTTGGAAAGTTTCCTAATTTGGAAAGTTTCTATTTTTAGAAAGTTTCTTAATCGGAGCGGCTTTCCTTTTAGTAAAGTTTCCTAATTTAAAAGAGAATAATTACTCATAAACATGCTTATTATCTTGACAACTATCTTACCATTATTCCTTGCTATTATTATCATTATTATTAGTGTTATCATCAACATTATTATTTACTGCTATGATTATTATCATTAGTGTTATTATTAGTACCATTATTAGCATTATTATTATTATTGTTATTTTAAGCATTTCGTTTAACAATTTAGAACTTATCTTACCTTGTCTAATTTGGCTTAATACGGCTAAATTACGGTGTTTTAGGTTTCTACTTGAGTATCTTATACGTAATTAACTAAGTATAATTTTACATGACTAAACCTCAATTCCAACAATTATATTAAATTGGGTCCTGAATTTTAATGCCCACTATAAACTATAATTTATAGTTTTAAAATTTATTTATTAGACATTTACTACATTTTATATTATATTTTAGTCCATATCTAATTTGTCATATTAATTAGAATGTGGGTTGGACCCATGAGGCCAACCATGTCTGCTCATGGTCGCCAGAGAGTCTTCAATTGGTTGGCCGACAAAGGCCAACTATAATCTTGCTTCAAAATTTTTTTTTTCTTTTGGTCTTGGGTTGGCCGAAAGGCCAACCTTTGGGATTCTTCCTCTGCCGCCAGAGATGGCGGCCCCCACTTTTTTTCCTGTGGCGTTGCTCCTTCACCGCTACTCTTCTCCTTTTTTTTTCTTTTTTTTTACTTTCGACAGATTTGGGGCAACCCATTCATCTAACATCCTATTTTTACTAAATCAAATATGAATCCTCCTAAATCTCATATACCAGCATATATCTCTATATATAACATAATACATATCTGTAAAATCTTTAGGATAATTAATCCGACTAATAGAACTTAAAAGAGAAGTTTCACATGAATTTAGGACGTACGAGTTTAGGGGCCTAGTCGTCTGATTGATTGATGGCGACGCCTGATTTTCCTTCTCTACTCTCCGACGGTTCTTGCTCTAAGGAGAGACAGACAATGAAAGGTAGGGAATAGGTTTTTTTTTTCTTTGTTGTTTTGATAAGTATGCTAAACCCTAATAACCACCCACTAGTAGGTAGTTTAGGTAGGAGTTTTAACTATGGTAAACTTTCACCCTATTTTATCTCATCTTACCCCTTAATTAACCATTTAACCTAACTTGCAATTATTTTTGCTTTTACCCATAATAAATTACCATTTAATTAAATTGGGCAAGATAAAATAAGCCCAAAAATCGTGGGTTTTACAGTGAGCTAGTGACTAAGTTTCTAATTCGAAAAGTGTGGTTGTTTTGTAGGGATGGAGAATGGGAACGGGACCCCTGCAGCTAATGGGAATGGCCATGCTAATGGCCATGTAGAGCCTCCTAGGCCTATTTACTACCGAGCTCTAGGTGGGAGAGCACGCGTACGCTATTCGCCCTCTAATAGGTATCCTCGATATTCGTGTAGGTTGACATTTGCCTACCCGAAGCACCTTGTACTAGCTCTGGACAACGAGCATCGTCAGTTGGTGAACACCAACCGAGATTTACTTGAGGAGGTGGAGGAGCTGAGACAGATGGTTAGTGCTCAGGGTAAGGGGATCGCTGAGCTTGAGGATGTACTAGCTGGTGAGGTGGCTACGGCTGAGGTCACCCGTGATGAGCTCCAGAGGGCTAGGGCTCGACTTATTAGGTTAGGTGAGGAGGTCCGAGATCGGGCTTCTGGGATCCTAGCAGACATTGATAGGTTGGTCAATGAGGTGATGGACCTTATCCAGAGTCCAGATCAGGAGGAGGATCCTGAGGAGGAGATTCCACCTGGTAGCCCTACTGTGGACTAGACCCAGAGTGATTGACCCTTTTGACCCTTTTGACCCTTTTGACTGATATAGTTAAAATTAGCTGGGGTGATGCTAGTGCTAAGGCCATTGTATTTTTGTATGACTATGTGGCCTACTTTTGAGGCACTTGATTCTACTTTAGTCGTATGTGACTGAAAGTACCTTTGTGGCACCTGTGTGCTGTATTTTTGTATTCCCCCATGACTTGCTAATTGTATGGATCTTGACATGATAATGAATGTAAATTATGGCTATTTTCAATGTTTTTCGCTATTGGTCTTTGTTTTAAGTATTTTCCCCACGTAATTGATTCATTTCTTGCACTAGGCACAGCTAAGATAATGGAAGGACAAAGGAGTGGTCAAGGTCGTGGGCGAGGGACTAGACAAGCCCAACCTCAAGGGGATGACCAGGGATCGGCAATTGGACCAACCCAAGGGCAAGGGAACATAAAGGGTAACCAAGTGGCTACTATCATTAATAGAATGACTGATATTCTCGAACGGTTAGCTGAGAGACAGGGTCCTGGACCACTTAATCAAACTGGGGGACAGGATAGAGGGGAAGATAGAGCCTTCGAGAGGTTTCTGAAATTTAACCCGCCTAAGTTCATTGGTGAACCTGATCCGGAGGTAGCGGATAATTGGTTGGAGAGGATGACCAACATATTCGCCAATTTAGACTATACCGAGGATAGGCGAGTGAATTTTGCTGCTTTCCAATTCGAGGGAGTGGCTCGTGCCTGGTGGGACGTGATAAGGGGAAAGTGGGAGAGAGCCCAAACCCCTTGGACTTGGGAGAATTTCACGAGAGAATTCAATGAAAAATTTCTGTCGCCTTTAATCCAAGAGAAGAGAGATGATGAATTCATCAAGTTAAAACAAGGGACTCTTTGTGTAGCTGAGTATGAAGGGAAGTTTACTAAGCTTTCTAAGTATGCCCCTGAATTGGTGATCAATGAACGGAAAAGGATAAGATGGTTTGTACAAGGGCTTAATGTAGAAATCCAGGAGGGCTTGGCCGCAACCCAAATCTCTACATTTACTGAGTCTATGACTGCCCCACCTCCCCCTAGGGCGTACCCCAGTGCTCGCCAGGACTCACTCACTCATAGTTCAAGAAAAATAACGTACATCCATAGAACATAAATAAGACATCCACTTCAACTTAATATATACATTCAAGCTCAAATCCAGATACAAAGCTTCTACACACCAAAATACTTCAAAGTGTTTACAATTCGAGTACAATCAACCCTAGTCGAGTGCTAGCGCGAGTACCATTTCAGAACTTCAAAACTAGACTACTTTGTACCAGACTCACGCCTCGCTCGTACCCCCTGTACGGAAAACAAATGGCGTGGAATGAGCTAAAATCCCAGTGAGGTTCCAAATAGCAAGTTGACCATTATTTAAAAGTGCAAGTAACACGTAGCAAAGTAATGAGCATGAAAAATTCATAAAAGTGAGCAATAACACTTCAAGTAGCAAATCTCAAAGTGAGCGAGTGTAAAGTTTTTCTTTTAAAACGAAACAATAACACGATAAGTACTAATCATTCCAAAGTATAAGGATACGGATGGCTCTCAGGAGCCAAATTCCCATTGCATTACCAGAGCTTGATCAAGTAATAGTTGACACTCCGTCAACTTTCAAGTAACCAATCCAGTAGAGCACCACTTAAACTACTCTCCGTCCACCATCCAACCCTTACTGGGCCCGAACTCCAAGATAAACACTGGTGGTAATACTCAAGTATACCGATTAGTCGAGGAGATAACACTCCACTCGACAACACTAGATACCCATGGTTCGTTATCTAATCGACCAAGCCCTTGCCGGCTCGACTCGATTAACTAGCCAGTGGGGTTTGGGTCCCCCATAAAGTCGATGAGATATCATCTCCAATCGACTGAATCAAAATAAAAGTACGGAGACGGGTTTGAGAGGCACCTCCCACTCACATTGAGTGTGGCACATGCTGCCGCTCAGCACTTACAAGTCAAGTACAAGTATATCAAGTCAATTGCAACAATAAACAAGTATATATCATATTAGGGCAAGTGTGATAAAGTACACCCTTGTCCGATCAAACAAATTACATATCATTAAATCACATTGGTCAAGTATTGAAAACAAGTGTCCAGTTCAATCAGGTATTTGGAAGCACTCACCAAAAGATGTGGTGCCTTTACGGGTTACGTTCGGGTATTACTCCGTGTGTGGAGTCCAAATCTGCGATAAAACATTGTTTAAGAGTTTTTGAAAGTAACTCAGGTTCGAAACTTAAACGTTTCGTTTAACGAGAATCAAGTAATTGAAACTCATTTAGAGAGTATTCGTAAAACTTATGCTCGCTCTTAAAACTTTGAAACTTTGAAGCAATTATACTTTGAAATACCATTTGAGTCGAAGGAATGTAGAAAACGTATTTCTATTAGCCGTAAATTTCATTTTTCCAAGGATACAAGTTTCGGCCGAATACTAACTTATATACCTCTATGAAAGAGAACTTGAATACCCTAGACGATTCAAGTAAGATTCGTTCCTGAATTCGTACTCAATTCGCGAGTTCCTCTACCTAACTCTCGAGTGTAAATTTGGGCAGCACGCCCTTTGTGTTTACCTATTTTCCAACCATTTATGATTTCATTATTTTTCTCAATTCAGCCCCAAAACACATACAAATAACCTCATCACAATAGCCGTTCAATAGGCTCAAAATCATCCAAGTACAACACAAGTATATTAATCCAATCGGAAATCAAGTTTTGAAGGCAAAAGACTAAATGGCAGATTCGACATCTTATAATATTTTGGTTACAACTAGAGTTGTGTTTATCGGATTGGTGTGAAATTTATACCATTTCGAAGCTAAGACAAAGGGTTACAACTTTCATGAACACAACTCAACCCAGTTCACAATTGATCCTGGTCGAAATTACAGATTACAGAACCAGAATGTCCTTGTCAGTACGGTTGTCAGTACTGAATTCAAATGACAATAACTCAGACTACACAGTTCCGTTTGGGGTGTTTTCAGATGCGTTGGAAAGCTGAAACATAGGGCTAAAACTTTTGTGTTTGGCCAAAGACTGGTTTGATATGGATCAAAGTGAAAAACAAAGCCAAAAGTGTGAAATCATAAAACTGTCCGCAAAATGAAGCTTTTGGCAGTCAGGGGTATTTCTGCCATTTCACATCATACAGAGCTCGGATAAAGCAACAATTTTACAGGCAGCTATAAAACACCATTTTCTACAACTTTCATGTTTTGACCTAAGCCTAATTCAGCCTCTAACATAGACGAACTAAGCAGGTCAGAACAGGGCAGATTCATCACTATCCATGCTGGAACTTTCTCTACTAAAGCTGGAAATTTCAACCAAAGCTAGAAAACCATATACCAAGGCTTAAAAGTTCACATCAAAGTTAAACCATCTCATATCAAAACTATCAAGTTCATCTCATGGTTGGAAAATGCATATCAAGGCTTGAAATTGAACATTAAAGCTGGAAACTACATGCTACCCTAGCCAAAACCATAAAATCTTTCATAACCATGCTTCTTTTAGCCTTAATCATTGTGACAGGCCCACCTCACCTTAAGGCGAACCTGAGGGTTCGATGGACCGCCTGCCCAGCTCTCGCCGGGACTCGAAGGCAAAAGCAAATAAAAGCTATTCACACGGCAAAAGAGTACTATTCGCATTATATACATCGGCAAAAGAGTTCTATTTACATCCCCAAAAATGACTACCCATACCATTACATCCTTATGTCATAAGCAAAAATTAGGGTTTTAATAAAATTCCAAATTAAGGTTTTTTTTTTAATTCTAAAAGCAAAATCACATGTAAAGAATTACCATCATCCTTAAAATCAAATTTTATAGCAAAATTTAGCACTAATAATCCTTATTCAAAATTAAGGACGAATCGGGATCTCACAACCTCCCTCTCTTAGAAGAATTTCGTCCTCGAAATTCATACCTTCGGTGTCCCTGATCGGCCTAGAAATGGTTCCCTTCGTCCTTGATTTCTTTCCTCCCTTCGACTTCTGAGGGTACTGAACAACTAGGTGTTCATTGCTATCACATCGGAAATATCGCCGATTTTTCTCTTCTTTCCAACAGGTATTTTTCGTATGATTAGTGGCCCCACAGACATCACATATTCTTTTGGTTCCGAACATTGATTCCCCATGTGTGACACCACTTTGGGGCCCTTTTCCTGCTTGATCTTCCCTTTGTACCTTGATTCGGAGTCCCCACTGGTCGTGTACCATCGGCTTCCTTACTCCTCTTATTAGGTGGCTCGTTTCTCGGGCTTTGCCCACCAGTGTAGGTATAGGTGTCAGATGGTGTTCTTTTCTGGTCACGGAAAGCTTTCACCTGACTCCTTGCCGTCTCTATTCGCTGTGCCTTTTCCAGGGTCTGGCTGAATGTATCCAACTGGGCAGCCGCCAGTGCCTCTTGTATTTCCACGTTTAACCCTTGGACAAATCGACGAATTCTCTTTCGGTCTGTTAGCACTAACTCTGGAGCAAAACGAGAGAGTTTGATAAATTGTGTCTCGTACTCTGCCACACTTAACGGCCCTTGACGCAGGCGGATAAATTCATCTTCCCGTCTTTCTTGAATAATCGATGGCAAATACTTCTCGTTAAACTCACGGATGAAATTGACCCAAGTCCAGGGGGTCTGCTCTCGTTCCCACTTAGCCTTTATTACATTCCACCATGCTCGGACTGGTCCCTCAAATTGGAAGACAGCAAAAGATACCTGCCGTTCCTCTGGATACCCGAGCGCAGCGAATATATCCATCATGCGGTCTATCCATCCCTCAGCTACGTCAGGGCTAGATCCACCTATGAATTTCGGGGGTGCAAATTTTTGGAACCGTTCTAAGGCACGGTCCACTCCCTCGTGATTGCCCGAATTATTTTTAGGGTTTCCGACATTATTCCCATGACCCTGACCCTGTTGGTCTACCATTTGTGCCAGCAAATCTACCATCCGTTGTATGGCTGTAGCTACTTGGTTATTAGCTTGGTGGTTCGCATTTTCATATTCTACCCTTTCGGGTTTTGGCCTCGTCCCCTACCTCCACCTCGGCCACCGACTTCCATTAGTTTTGAAATCTTTACCATATAAAACACCATATAAAACACACTAAATGATCAAAATTTTTGGACATGCATATACAGGTTTACGCCAAAGATATGCACAAATTAGCCAAAATGCAGTTAGTGCCAAAACGCTGAACACATCGATTTCAAAACAAATCAACAGGACAACAAAGTAATTCAAGTCAACGGCCCTAACGCAACTCCCCTGCGGAGCCCACCAAATCCACCAGCACCGCCCCAGCGGCCCTAGGGTGCAAACCTAAAGAATAGGTCCAAATAGCTAACTTCAACATTAAGTAAGAACCAAGTCGATTCACACTGGGACTGGCCATCTCTAAGTGCAATCAACTCAATCCCCACTTTGCCTTATGGAAAAATTACAAAAGTCCAATATCAAAATCCTAGCATTCAATATTTACCTTAATAGCCAAGTGCCCCACAGTCCGGCATCCTAAACTTTAAGTCTAGGATACACTATAGAGATCTGAAACCAAAGATCTGATACCAACAGTGACAGCCCCACCTCACCCTAAGGCGAACCAGAGGGTTTTGCGGACCATCTGCCCAGCTCTCGCCGGGACTCAAAGGCAAAAGCAAATAAAAGCTATTCACACGGCAAAAGAGTACTATTCGCATTATATACATCGGCAAAAGAGTTCTATTTACATCCCCAAAAGTAACTACCCATACCATTACATCCTTATGATTATAACCCAAAATCAAAGAGTAGACCCTAAGAAGGGTCCTTACACGGATCACCATATTAGGGAAAAACATATTAGCTATTCAATGATTACAAACAAAACCCAACTATACTAGTGATGGTGCCAAAATTTCCCCGCGTCGGCCCCTGCTAAGGAAAATAAAAGAAAAGGGGTAAGCTAGAAGCTTAGTGACTAACCAGGGTAAAAACGTAATTTGTACATATCAACATTCACACAGTGAGAGCAAAGCAAAAGCAGAAAAGTAACACCACATGGTAAGGATACGGGTGGCTCCAAAGCCAACTCATTCGTCGAGCTTGATCACTGGTTGACCCTTGAGATCCTGAGCCACACAGCTCGCTTCTCTTAAAGGATCCCCCATAGAGAGACTATGAGCCTCAACTCAAGTCACGAGCAATAAATGCTCTAAAATATTTTTCAAGCAATAAATGCTCTAAAGTCGTAGTTCAAGCAATAAATGCTCTCAAATTGCGTCACAAGCAATAATTGCTCCGCAAATGTGTTACAAGCAATAAATGCTCCATAACAAATCACAAAATTATATTGGACAGGTATCAATAGCAACTAATGGGGTTTAGGTCGAGTGCGATAAAGTACACCCTCGCCTAAGTGCCCATTTTTCATAGTAAACTCATATTAGCATGGAGTTACACAGAAACCCTGATTACTCACCTAAAGAACAAGTATAACAAGAGAAAGTACGGAAATGAATTCAAGTCGCCAGCTAGTGGGCCCCACCGGCTCTCCGTCCAGCTCACCACCGTTTGAAATAGAAGATTGCATCACAATATATCACAAACGGCTACTAACTTGCTTAACTCAAGTAAAACGGTAAAATCGACACATGCATGCGCCGAAACGGCATACAGAAACGGAAATGGCAGCACAACCGTTTTGGTGTCAAAAACTGTTTTGAACACATCGAACCTACGAGTGTCGGATCAAAGTACATTAGGTACCTTTGTGAAGCTAAGAGGAAGGGTTACAATTTTCATGAAGACACCTTAATCTAGATCTGTATGGAAGCAGGTCGAAAGTATGGAAAACAGTACCGGAAGTTTGCATTTTAGGGTGACAGACAGGGTCTGTTTACTGAATCATAACTCACAGCTCACAAATCGAAATCAAGAAATTCCAAAGGCATTGGAAAGCTATCTCATAATGCTAAAACTTTTATGTTTTGGTTAAAACCTGAATCAATACAGGGCAGGGTGAAAAATGGGTCCAAAGTTCTTGTCAGAACTGTCCAAATTCAAAGGCAGTTCTGACAACCGATCTTGTTGTTGGTCATAACTGGAGCTACGGACCTCAGATTGGAATCCACTTTATACCGTTATTAAGCTAAGACGTAAACCTACATTTCTTTTGAAGACTTCCAAAGCCAAATCATACATTTTCATGGTCAAAAATGGAAATTTCCGCCAAAGCAGGAAATTTACTCCTGAGAGCTACCATATTCTTGAATTGTTTCTGTTTAAATTTCACTTGAATTGTTAATTACTCGAATATTATTGTTTTACTTGTTAATTGGGATTGTTACTTGGACAATGTGCTTGCATGTGTGTTCTTGGCCTCACGAGCAATTGCTCACCACGTAGATTTGTTTTCCTTAACAGGAATGGACAGAGAGTGAAATTCGGAGAAACCCCCTTTGGATGTACTTTTGTATTAGGGTTTCAAGTGTAAATGACTTGACATTTTGGCTGTTGCATATTTTGGGAATTGATGTAAGAATTGGATAGCTGATGTATTCTGAATTCGTGGTGTAAGACTTGGATATTCGATTATGGAAGCGATTTTTCTTTATTAGGCTTGTATTAATCGTTATGTATCGTTAAATGTGAATCGAATTGTCTTCAGTCCGGGCGAGAGTTGGGCAGGTGTCCCACGGATACCCTTTGGTTCGCCTTAGGGAGAAGTAGGGGCGTCACATTCAACCCTAATTGAGCGACTAGTGCGAGTACAATTGCAAAATTTCCTAAAACTAGACTACGCTAGCTTGTACAAGTCTCACGCCCCACTCGTATCCCCTGTAAGGAAAACAAATGGCGTGGAATGAGCTAAAAGCCCAGTGAGGTTCCCATACACATAATCAAGTAATTAAAAGAAGAACATTAGTCATTTAAGAACAACCAATCAGGAAAACATATACAACATAAAAGCAGTGAGAACCCAAAACAATTTTCATATTTTCTCAGCATTATTTTATTTCTTTGCCTACATTTTATACTTTCCTTGGAAATATTAAAATTTCTATGCATTTTTACAAGCAAGTACAGTTTTAAAATCATTTTTCCTAGTATGAGTTAGTGTACGTTAATTTGAAGTGCGTTATAGACGTGGGACCCGCTAGTGCGATATAATTTTGGTGACTAAGTAATTTTTGTGTTAAGTGTTATTATTATACAAGGTGCTAGAGGATAATTAGAGGTTTGTATATGATGTAACAATTGGAAGCCAAAGGATTAGAGAAAACACTAGAAGAGCCAAGTGTTGCAAACCCATTGGAGGTGGGACTTTGACCTAATTTTCACCTTTTCTTGCTTCTTGGCCGACTTTCTTGAGGGGAGAAACAAGAGAGAGCTCTTCAATTTCTTACTTCCAAACTTGCTCAAATCTTGAGTTGTAGCCAACCAAAATTGAAACTACACCATACAAGTGCTTATTAAGGAAGGTTGAAGGAGTTGGTGGAGTGATTGTGGGAGGAAAGATACTAAGCTACCATTTTTTTTGAGTTTCCAAGCTATTTTGCCAAGAACCTCCTCTTTACTTCAATTAATTGCTAATTAGTGGTTTAAAGTTGTAGTTTTGGTAGTATATGAGCATATTTCATAGTTGGAAGTAGTATTATGGAAATTTCAGTCTTAGGGTTTTTCACCTCCCCTGTTCTGACCGATTTTGTTTGACTAGGTTAGAGGCTGAATTAGGCTTACCACAAAACATAGAAGTTGTAGAGAATGATATTTTATAGTTTTCTGTAAAATTTCAGCTCAATCGGAGCAACGTAGCCTGTGAAAAGACCGAAATACCCTGAGTGCCCTAGGTGAATCCAGTGATTAGTTTTGAATATTTCACCAATCAGATCGTGTCTTTTCACCTTGATACGTACTGAACTAGCATTTAGCCAAAACATGAAAGTTGTAGTGCTATGTCTTAGCTTTCCAACAGTCCTGAAAGCATCTTAATCGGACTTCGGTAGCCTGCGTTATTGTCAGTTACGTATAGTACGGTTAACTAGCCAGAATGTGAAATTCTGGTACTATAAATTGAAAGTTTGACTTAGATACACTACAAAATGGACCGAGTCATCTTCATCACAGTTGTAGACCTTTGTCTTAGCTTCGAAACGGTATAAATTTCACCCCAATCCGATAAGCGTAGCTTTGGTTGTGCCCGTTACGCTAAGCGACGGCAAATCTGTCTTTTGTTTTATAACTTAAACTTCATTTCCGGACATTTTCCTAGTTTGATTTTGCACTTGTATGACTTTGAGCCTATTGAACGGCTATTGAAATAAGATGATTTTGTGTATGACTTTGGGGTTGATTGCGGAAAAGAATGAAGCCATAAATGACTGGAAAATGGGTAAATACAAAGGGCGTGTTGCCCAAATTTACGCTCAAGAACTAGGTAGATATACTTGCGACTTGAGTGAGGCTTGAGAGCGAATACCACGTGAACCATTTAGGGTATTTGCGTCTTCTTTTATCGAGGTATATAAGTTAGAATTCGGCCGAAACTGGTACCCTTGGAAAAATGAAATTTTCAACTAATAGAAATACGTTTTCTTTGTCACTTCGACTCAAATGGAGATTTTAAAGTTTTACGAGTGAGCATAAGTTTTACAAATATTTTACTTATGTCCTCTTTTCACTACCAAAACCATATTTATACTTTGTACTAGTACGTGTTTGAATTTTCTTTGAATCACTTACATCTTTGATGGTTGAAGCATAATGTGTTCTTTTGATTATATTAGGGTTCCTTGGTGATTGAGGGTGTTATCCGGAAGGATATTTTGGACGTTATTTTGCATAAATAGGTGAGTGTTTCTTGTTTGTTATATTTTCATTGACTATGTGGCTTGTTCTTGATTATATGACTTGTTATGAACGAATGATAACATGTTAAATGTTTTCAATGATTGCTTGAAATGAGTTTTCTAGGCGAGTGTGTACTTTATCGCACTCGACCTAAATGAATGTGAAATTTTCAATGATTAAATAATTAAATGCTAATTGCGCATGAATGTAAGCTGTTTGGTGTCAAAATACGAAATTTCAGAGAAAACAGAAAGCTGCCTGTGAAATAGGGCTTTTGGCATTTAGGGGTATTTTTGTCATTTCACACGATACAGTGCTCCGATCGAGCTGAAATTTTACAGACAGATTGGAGGAAAATCCTGTACCATCAAGTTTTGTACGGGCAAAGGTTCGAATTTCGAAGACAAAATTCTTTTAAGGGGGAGAGAGTGTGAGACCCCGAAATTTTACTTATCTTTATAACCCTTATGCGAACTCACTTACCTTTGATTCTTGGCTGTTTTGATGGTTGAATTTGAGTCAAGGGAGTGAATTTTGTTAAGAAAAGTTTCATAATCTCAAGTTGTTAGAAAATCTAGAAATTTTCGCAGGAGGCTCTGCGCAGCTTTGGCAAATTGGGTATAACTTCGTATAGGAAAGTCGGAATTGAGTTCTGTTTATTGCATTTGAAACTAGACTCATAGATCTTCCTACAGTGTAAAATTTAGAGTTTGATTCAATCTCAATAAATTCCAGAAAATTGGCAAAGTTGACTGAAATTCTACCCTGCACAAGTAAACATAGGAATGTTGTAGTAGCTTATGGCTCAATTTGGACCAACTTATGAGCTGAATTTCTTTGAGGTGTTTTCTAAAGATTATTAGTATTTGAAGTCTAGTTTTGAACAGGCCAAGTTGTATGAATTTTTTATATTTATAACTCAAGTTATGATTTTTCTAAAGGAAGGGCATAAGTTAGGGGGTTTTTGTGCATACTAGGATTTTTGGTGTATTTTTGGTGCATTTTGGCCATGTGATCACTTGGTGAGGTGTGTGTACTAAATCTCGTGGTTAAGAGTGAGTTTTAGATAAGGAAAATGTGTGATTAGAAGTGATAATAATAAGTGAGTCAGTGAGTCCTGGCGAGAGCTGGGCAGGCGGTCCGCCAAATCCTTGGATACGTCCTAGGCGGAGGTGGTGACCGTCTGCCCAACTCTCGCCAGGACTCACTCACTCACGTCAAAAAAATAGGGTGAAACCTCAAGAATAAAGAAAATAACAATTTCCAAGTTTGGAACATACAAATACATTCATTTCTATCTCAAACATCCATACAATCTCAAATATATCAAAAGATATGAGTTATAGATACATTCAACCCTAATTGAGCAACTAGTGCGAGTACAATCGCAAAATTTTCTAAAACTAGACTACGCTAGCCTGCACAAGTCTCACGCCTCGCTCGCATCCCCTGTAAGGAAAACAAATGGTGTGGAATGAGCTAAAAGGCCAGTGAGGTTCCCATACACATAATCAAGTAATTAAAACAAGAACATTAGTCATTGAAGAACAACCAATCAGGAAAACATTTACAACATAAAAGCAATAAGAACACACTCATTAAAAGGATACATGCTCACGTGGAGTCATTCGTTCATTCATTCGCCAACCATTTTCCTTATTCCTCCAATTATTAGAAAACATTTGCAAGTGAAAACTCCTCCAATGTTCTTGACATTCAATCATTCATTTCATTTCCCGCCACTAGCCAATTCACTGGCCAGTCTCCACCAATCTTCGTGGTCATACTCGAGTATACCAAACATTATCCCAGGGTCACCAGTCACCCAACCGAGTCCGCTTCTGGCTCGAGTCGACTGGCAACAAAGGGCAAGGGCCCAGTTCAGCCAAAAGGCTTACATTCATGCACACAAGTAGCATTTAATCATTTAATCATTGAAAATTTCACGTTCATTTAGGTCGAGTGCGATAAAGTACACACTCGCCTGTCGAATATTCATTTAACAATCATCGAAAACATTTTACATTCAAGCAAACATTCACAACAATCTACATAGGCAGTAGAAGCACAACATACAAAGAACACTCACCAAAGATCTAGTGCTTTTCAAAAGTCACGTTCAGGTCCAACTCCTTGGTTGGAGTCCAAATCTACGATAAAATATCATTTAAGAATGTAAAACTCTCTAAAGTTCGAAACATAGGAGTTTTGCTTCAAAAAAATCTAGTAAATGAAACTTGTTTAAGTGGTGGTCATATGGCTTATCAAACCCTAGAAAACTTATGCTCGCTCTTTTAGTTTCGATAGAGAAGCAATTTATATTCTTGAAGTACCACTTAGTATAAAAACTTGAGAAAATCGTCTTTTTAAGTGTCGCTACTTTTACTTGTTAAAGGGTACGAGTTTCAGCAAACTTTTCAACATATGTACCTCTTACTAAAGAAAAATCAAATAGCATAAACAAGCAAAATTCGCTTCAATCTCGAGTTGTCGCTCAAGTCTCAAGTTCACTTGTCTAACCCTAGAGCGAAAATTTGGGCAGCATGCCCTTTATATTTAGCTATTTTCCAGCCATTTATGGCTTCATGTTTTTTCCTCAACTCAGCCCAATTCAATACATAAATAAGCTTAACATAATATCTCTTCAACTCGGCTCAATGTCATCCAAAAATAAGTCAATTCGAGCAATGCAACCATCCAAATCAAAGCTAGAAGCTAGAAACTAGTTTTAAAGACAAATAGCTAAGCAGCAGGTTTGACATCTCTCGGCGTTTTAGTCACAACTGAAGCTACGCTTATCGGATTAGGGTAAATTTTATGGCGTTTCGAAGCTGAGACAGAGGTCTACATTTCTATGAAGATATCGACACCCATTTCATGCATTTTCAAGGTCAAAATATGAAATCTCAGAGAAAACAGAAAGCTGCCTGTGAAATAGGACTTTTGGCAGTTAGGGTATTTTAGTCATTTCACATTGTACAGTGCTCCGATTGAGCTGAAAGTTTACAGAAAGATTTCTAACTCCATTCCCTACAACTTTCATGTTTTGACCAAGGCCTGATTCGGCATTTATCATGGACGAATATACAGTACAGAAATAGGACAGAATCCACTACAATTGCTGTAAATTCACTTCTACTCTACAATTTCATGATATCTTCCATAAAACTTCCATATTCAAGTCATCTATCCAATAAAATGCAATATAAGAAAGGGAAGAAGAGTTTCTTAGCTTAATACCTCAAGACCCCAAGAGAAGTTGCAAGACAAGAACTTTCTTCCTCAAGTAACTCCACCAAAAGCTTCCCTCCAAGTCTAGCTTAAGATTAATCAGTGTAGATTTGGGTTGGTGTTTGAATCCCTCATGGATTGAGTGTGAGAACCCGTAATTTTCATTTTCTAGGTTTTAAAATTTTTCATGGCTTGTTTTCTGCATTTTCGTGATTAGAAAATTGTTTTATATAATTTTAAGGAGCAGATATAGTTTTTAGATGATTTTTCTAGTATCGAATAGATTTTGAGAAATTAAGAACGTATACCGGACGTGGGACCCACTAGTGCGAAAAGTTCGGAAAATTTCGGCCAACTAGGTTAAGTTTTGGATACTGGAATTATTTTATCGGGTGTTATGAGATATTTAGAGGTTACCAAGTGGTTGGTGTGAGAGAGACAAAAGTTAGGCAAGTAATTAATGAAAGTGACATGTGTCACTTAGAGATTCCATCTTCAATTTGACTTACTATTTATCCTTTTACCATTTATTACATAAACCCAAAAATTGACTAAAAATCTTCCATTTCTTCCAAGCTTGTGGCCGAACCTCTCTTGACAAGAAGAAGAAAAAAAACTCTCCAAGTTCTTCATTTCATCTTGCTCCACATCATCAAAACAACTACTTAGTCTTACTTTTGTTCCATAAAACCTCTTCACTTAGTGATTTTGAGGTGATTGGTGAAGTTATTTGGAAGGTTGAGGTGACCCATAGCTCTTTCTCTCTTGTTTTAAAGGTAAGTCATGAAGAACCACCCTCCTCCCTTATTTGATGCTTAAATCATGCTTAGTGGTTGTATGAGATGCAATTTTATGGATTAAATCTTGAGTTTTGGTTGAATTGGTGAAGTTTTATATTTATTGGGGATTTTTCTGTTTTAATATGAACATGATTGTGTGGCTATATATGATGATTGGAAATGGTATATAAGGCATCTAGAAGGTGGAAAAAGTGGACAATTGCAATCAATTTCTGTTTTGGAAGAAATTCTGGAAAATTAGGGTTCTTGGTTCTTCATTCTGTCCGAAATTTTTGGTCCTAGATAGAGGCCGAATTGGCCTTCACTTAAAACATGAAAGTTTTAGGGAATGACATTTTAGAGGTTCCTACAAAATTTCAGGTCAATCGGAGTAGCTTAGAGTGAGAAAAGTCGAAATTACTATTGCTGTTCTGGTTTTACCCGAAATTGGGATTTGCGACTGTAATTGGTTTTTTTGGCTGGAATTGCTTCCGAATTGGTTGTTGAGGCCTTCTGATGAAATTTATCCCTGTTTCTTAGCTTTCAGTTGGTTTTGGAATTTCTGGATTTGGACTTGTAGAGCCTGAGTTATGATGTTTCCGCTAGAATGCATTTTGGTGAATCTGTTTTACGTTGTTGATGAAGTATCTTGCATTTTTGACCTGTTTGCACTCAAAACTGGGTTGAGTGACCTTCTGTGAAGTTGTAGCCCTGTCTTTTAGCTTCTAAATGGTGGGTCTTGCACCCTCATCCGATAATCGTAGTGCATTTGGTGCTATTACCGCAAAGTAAAGTCAAAACCTGTTTTTTTTTCAGGGCCAAAGTTAATTGCATGTTCGAATTTTCTGGTTTCTTTAATGTTTGTATATGTTTATGGAACCCTATTGGGGTCATATTTGGCATTGGTTTATGACTCGTTATCGAGTCTCCTTGTATTTGTTTGCATGTTTTAGGGATTGTTTTCATTCCGGTCATTTCCTAGCTAACTTTTGTACTTGTACTACTTTGAGCCTAGTGAACGGCTTTTGGGAAATGAGATGAATTTTGTGTGAGATGTTGAGACTGATTTGAGGAATTAATGAAGCCATGATGGCTGGAAAATAGGTAAACACAAGGGATATGCTGCCGAAATTTTACTTAAAGGCTAGTTGGATTTACTTGTGATTTGAGCGAAGGGCTTTTGGGTTGTTTGCGCTTAGGTCTTCATGTTACCTTTTCGTTTCCAAGAAAATCATGTTTTCCACCCTTGCATTACTATTTATTTGGCAAGGCGTACGACGTGTAGTCGAGCCTCACTTGTGCATTCCGTTCACTCGATTTTGGATATGAAACCTTCAATTGGTTTATTTTGATTATTTTAGGCTTTCTTGGCGATTAAAGCCAATCCGAAGTGAAAACTTTTGAGGTATCTGTACTTGAATCGGTGAGTGTACCACTCCCCTCCATTGCTGTTTAACTTGATTTCTGCTCTGCAATCTGTTTAATTTGTTTGAGACGAGGGTGTACTTTATCACACTCGTTCTCTTGTCTGTTCATATGCCAATTTACTATGCAAAATTTGAATCTGTTATCTGTGTCTGCATCTGTTCGGATTTCTGTGACCTATGAGCTCAAATCCTGTGGCTAAGTTATTCGAGTCGGGCCGGCAAGGGCCTGGACGATTAGATAACGAACCACGGTAGTCTGTTTTGGGATCTTTGGGTATTGAGACCCTTGATTCCGGTATACTCGAGTATTACCATTTCTGTTCGTTTGCGGTGAGCGGGCCCGGTAAAGGGGTGTTTGGTTAACGGGATTCGGTGTAAAGTGGGGTCTACGGACGTTGGTTCTATATACGTTGACGGAGAGTCAACCGGCTTGGATCAAGTACTGCGCTGGAAAGCTGGCTCCTGAGAGCCACCTGTATCCTTCCTATGTGAATCATTAGTTACTTTACTTTACATCTGGCATGTGTATCTGATTTGTTAAGTGTGAAATGCCATGATTTTTCTGCTATATGTTTGGTACCTCATTGAGCGCAAGCTCACCCCTTTCTGTTCCTTTTTGTTTTCCTTACAGGAAAATAAATACTTTTGGACTGGATTTGACAAATGGCTGCCAAATTGAGCTAGTTGAACATATCTTTTGTATAGCTCATGTATTAAAATCCTAAATGTACTTTTGGGAACTGTTTTCCTTTTGATTTGGCAAACCAGACATGTATCCACTTTTGAATACTTTTGTATGCCACTTTGGCTTGTAAATGCTAAGTTTCAAGATGGGAATGTTTGCTTGGTATTTGGTTGGGTTCTGACGGGTCGGTTACTATTCATAGCCGACTTCGATTTTATTTTTTTTGTAATTTTAACATTTTGATTTGTTTACCCGCGTTGGTAAGTTTCGGGATGTATTAGTTCGTTCTATACCGAACCGTTAGTCCTGGCGAGAGCTGGGCAGGCGGTCCGCCGAACCCTTTGGTTCGCCTTAGGGTAAGGTGGGGCTGTCACATTGAGCATGAAATCAAGGCTAGGGAAATGGAAGTTTTTCTCTCTTTTCTTGTCTCTTAAATTCGGCCAAAATGAGGGAAAAATGATAGAATTTTGGTGAAATATTCAAGATAAATACTAGGGAGGTCTTTGGTCAAAGGTTGTGTTGTTTGCCAACACTTAGCATCCCCCAATTTTTTCTTTCTTTTCCTTTTCTTTAGTCAATAATGATGGCTAACTTAAGGATTAATTTAGGAAGGATTAGATGAAATAAAAATAAGGAGATTAGGGTAAGAAAGTATTGGTCAAGTGGGGTACTCAATCGGAAGCAAACGGTGCACGTCGGTTCAAGCCTATTTTTTTTAACTCTTTGTACTTGTATTTTTTTACTTATGGTTCACTATCTTATTATTATCACTTCTAATCACACACTTTTTCTTATCTAAAACTCACTCTTAGCCAACAAATTTAATACACACACATCTCACCAAATGATCAGACGGCCAAAATACGCGAAAACCCTGATATATGCTAACTATAAAACTAAAGGTACAACCCTTGATTCTATGATTTATTGTAACTATTGAGGGAGTAAATGAGTAGTAAAGATGTTATAAAGTAATCTAATCAAAATAAGAGGAAATTTTAAGAAAATATGAGCAAATTTTCCAGTCGTCACACTCTCTCCTCCTTAAAAGAATTTCGACCTTGAAATTCATACATGTATTCATAAATAACTGAGGGAATTTTCCTTGCATGTCCGTTTCTAGCTCCCAAGTCTCACCGTAGCCAAAATTTAGCTAAACAATCGAAAACACGAATCGTACCTTCTACCACTGTAGACGGATTAGACACCCTCATTGGCTCCATAGCTATCAATTCAGGAGCAAATTTTGATAATTTGGTGAACTGAGGTTCATACTCACATACACTTAAGCCTCTTTGATGTAGCCTAATGAAATCATCCTCCCTTTTCCTCTTAGATTAATGGTGGAAGATATTTCTCGTGAAACTCTCGCCTACCGTCCATACTTCTTTTGAAAATAGACTATATAGGTATAAGCAAAATAAAGTAGTTATAAAGTTCGATAAAAGCATTTTCAAATCATAAAACGAAAAATAATAGAACACATTGAAAATAACATACTTTCTTTATATATATATCATAGCAATTCACATATCCTATGGGACATTAACCCCAGGTATTGCTCAAACACTACACTTAATCAAAACTCAAAGAAGTACAACTTGGTATGTACACTTGAATATCTTCAATATCTCAAATCTCACTAATATCTTTTCTTAACAAAATTCACTCCCTTGGCTCAAATTCAACCATTAAAACAACCAAGAATCTAAGGCAAGTAAGTTCAAATAAGAGCTATAAAGACAAGTAAAATTTCAGGGTCTCACACTCTCACCCTGTAGACACCAAATTTTTAAGGTATTTTGTTTACTATTAATTTTATTTTTTGATTAATTTCATTTACTTTTAGTCTTTTATTTTTAAGTCATTTTTATCATTTAATTAAACTTTAATCATTTAATCATTTAATTTTTATTTTGTTTGTTTCGATTCTAGGTTTTTGAAAAAAAACGGAAAAAGAAAAAGAAAAAAGGAAAAGTCAATCAAAGGGACAAGAATAAGAAACATAAGCCTACTTTGGGGTTTGAAATCTTGGCCTTTCAAGTTAGGTTTAGTCTTTGGAGGTGCCTATAAAAGGGAAAATCGCCAATTTAGTCCCTAAACTTTTTTTTTCCGTCAATTTAGTCCCTATATATTATTTCTAGCCAATTGGATCCCTAAACCTATATATCGGTTCCAATCAAGGATCTTTGCAGCGGCGCCACCGTATAATTTCCATTAGGTTCATAATCGTGCAATACAAAAGGGGCATTTTAGGGAATTCCATTCTGGCGCCTTTTCCAATTAAAAAGTAAATCGATGTAAAGCCCAAATCTAGGTACTACCTCTCTTGCACCAAAGAGAGCTGTCCAATTTTTGCAGACCCGCGTAGAAAAAGCACTGTAATTCAATGCATTCGAGAAAGAATTGGGACAAAGCATCCTCAAGCTCAGCCAGTGATCAATTTATTAACACCGTCAAAGGATCAAATGGTTCAGAAACAGGAAACTCGATTTATGAAGGAAACGAGAAATACTACAGTGGAGACAACATCGTGCGATGCTATTGCCAAGAACAATGCCGAATTGTGACTGCTTGGACAGAGGCAAATCCATCAAGAAGGTTTCATGGTTGCAGAAATTATGGGGTAATTTTTTTGTATGTGCATAAAGTTTAGAATTTGTTAAAATATTTCTTGTCTTTTAACTATGAAATGGTGGTAAATGCAGAAACGTGGTGCTTGCAGATTTTTTTTGTGGTATGATCCACCCATACCCCAAAAGATGAAAAATATAATGGGTGCACTTTTAAGGGACCTGAGAAGTGTTGAGAGAGAAAACGCAGCATTATTGATTGAAATGAACAAGTTGAAGGCAAAAGTGAAAATATTGTTTATAATTTGTATCTGTTTTGGCGTTTTACTTGTTTTTGTACTTGGAGGCAAGGAAAGGAAGAAACAAGGTTTGCTGGAATTGAAGATGTTGCAGTAGTTTTGAAGAATGTATGGAATTGTATGGTTCATCTGTACTTTAAAATGAAGTAAATACAATTGAGTTTTCATCTATGTTTGACTCTGTTTTGCTTCTGGATTTGTTATTACTCTGTTTTGCATCTGGATTGCTCATGTAAGTTTCTGTGACAAGTTCAATGTTATGCTGACAATGTTGACTGAAGTGGAAGAATTGCAGAAGTGATGGCCATTAAAAAATTGGGTAAACAACAAAAAAGCCCCCTGTGGTTAGGCAATCATACATAAAAACCCCTTGTGGTTTCATATCATACCAGTCGATACCCCGTGGTTTGAATTAACCTGAAAAGTGGACGGAAATCGTCAAATATTCGGCGTGTGTCTTAAACGAACTGCAAAGGCGCGTGCATATGCGAAAAACAGATTTCCACCACAAACTTTCACCTGATATGCCTATTTTAGCCTTCACTCTTTAATAATAAGAGACCAGCTTCCGTTTCTTCTGAGTCTTCATTCAATCTGTTTCCAGATTATTCAGTAACTACTGTAGACACCAAATTTTTAGTGTATTTTTATTTACTGTTATTTTTATTTTTCATGCTAGTTTTTATTTACTTTTAGTCTTTTATTTTTGTTTTAAGTCATTTTAGCATAGAATTTATTTTTAAAAAAAAAAGGGGGAAACCCGCAAGCGGGTTTCAGGCTATTTAACAAATTACTTAAAAAAAAAAAAATTTTTTTACATGCAAGCTGCGTTGAGTTGCACATGCCCATCGGAGGGCCCTAGGATGCCCAGCAAACCTCCCCTCTCATCCTCACCCTTCAGGTGAGGGTTTGAGAGTATGTGTTTGATATAAATAGAACAGAAACGCAGCTTTTAGTCATTTTACATAAGGGGGAAACCCGCAAGCGGGTTTCAGGCAGGCTATTTAACAAATTACTTAAAAAAAAAAAATTTTACATGCAAGCTGCGTTCTTCAAAAGGGTATTTTCGTCTATTCACTCAGGAAACCCGCAAGCGGGTTTCAGGCAGGCTATTTAACAAATTACTTAAAAAAAAAAAAAATTTACATGCAAGCTGCGTTCTTCAAAAGGGTATTTTCGTCTATTCACTCAGCTCCGTCTGTTTTGCCGATTTCCGTCCACTTTTCAGGTTAATTCAAACCACGGGGTATCGACTGGTATGATATGAAACCACAGGGGGCTTTTTTGTTGTTTACCCTAAAAAATTGTTGCTCAGTCGAGTCATTTGCTTTCTTATGCCCTCCGATTCCTTATTTAACACGATTTGCTTTGATTTTATTTAGCAGATCATCGACTCAAGCCCTGGATTTTGTCCAAGACATTTTTTGTTTTCATTTTGAATTTTTGGGTGTGTATTTATCGCAGACTTGTTTCGTTTACTTTTTAATTGGAAAAGGCGCCAGAATGGAATTCCCTAAAATGCCCCTTTTGTATTGCACGATTATGAACCTAATGGAAATTATACGGTGGCGCCGCTGCAAAGATCCTTGATTGGAACCGATATATAGGTTTAGGGATCCAATTGGCTAGAAATAATATATAGGGACTAAATTGACGGAAAAAAAAAGTTTAGGGACTAAATTGGCGATTTCCCGCCTATAAAATAAAGGGAGCCGCAAGCCAAGAGATGGGGGGGACGAGCTAGGAATAACCATCTGAGAGGCCGGGAACACGGAAAAAAAAAAAGTTGATGGCGGACAGTGGGGAGAAGGAAAAACAGAAAGAGGGAGAGACCAAGGAAGGGAACCGGAAAGAGAAAGGGACAGAGTTGAGGGGAGCAAGAGAGGGAGCTTCGGCCTTGAGTGAAAAAGACAGAGGGCAGCGACGGGAGCTTGACAGAAAAGGGGGGCTTCGAGTAAAGCAGAAAAACAGAGAGGGTCTGCGGCTGAGCAAAGAACGAAAAAAGAAACAACGGAAAAGAGAGAGCTTTGGTGAAAACCAAAGGGAAAAGCTACGGGTAACAAGAAAGGGGTGACCAGAGGAAGGAAACCAGAAACGGGGGGCTTTCGGGCTAGAGAGGAAAAGGAACTGAAAAAGAAAAGTGACGGCGGACAAGGAAAAGGGGATGAAAAAAGGAAAATCTGGGCGGAAAAAGAAAAAGCGGAGAAGCGCTTCGTCTGAGAGCAGGAAGAAAAACAGGAAAAACGAAAAGAAGGAACAGAGAGTTTGGATTTGGAAAAAAACAGAGAAGGAAGGGGCTTCGGCCAGAACCAAAGAAAACAAAAACAGAGCAAGGAGGGCAAAGGCTTTGGCAGAACAGAGAAAGAACAAGGGAAAAGAGAAACAGAGGGGCGGCGGGTGAGATAGCTACGGAAAAACTGGAAAAGGTTGAGCTAGAAGGAAAAGAGGGAGACGGAAGCTGCGGGCAAAATGAGGGAGCGGGAGTGAGCGCTACGGCTGAAGGAAAAGCAGGGGAGGAGGAAAGGAATCGCCACCGGTCATTAGCTCCAGAATTCCCCATCTCCATCCGCAAATCTTCACCGAACAGAGGCACTGTAAGTTTCGTTTCTCTCCAGAGTTTTTCAGTTCTTGTTTAGCTTTTGAAATGGAACTACCGTGGCTTCCTCTAGTGTGATTTTTCTGCTAATTGGCCTCAATTCTTGAATATGCATGCTGTATATGATGACTGGAATTGAGTTTCTCTGTTTCTGATAATTTTAGGGGCCGATTGTTACTTCGATTGAGCACAGATTTGCTGATATTTTTTACGCTCATGTATTGTTTGATAAAATGCCTAACCGAAAGTTCCGTTTGAAAATGATTTTTGCTTGTGTTGTGCGTGTGAGGGAGAACGAACAGTCAGGAGGTTTCATGCTGGTCAAAATAGTTAATTTCATAAACATAGGCTTGGGAAATTTTTAGAGCACGTCTGCCAGGCGTTTTGTGCAGTGGAAGTCTCATGTTGTTTGTTCATAATTTTAGATTATAAGTGCCTTTTGTGTTAAATTGGACAGAAAGCTCTTGCTTTTTGAACAATTTTGGGCCGATTAACTTCAATTCGAGCAAAATCTGATGAAATTCTAATGCCCTCGACCTGTTTGTTAAAATGCCCGATTGAAGGTTCTAAATGGAATATTGATGCCTAATCTGCTTGGGGAAGACGATTGTTTGCTTAAAAGTTGACATGCCGGTCATTTCATTTCCTTGTTGTTTTGTAATTTAGCCCCAGAGTTCCAGAATTTCATAATTCGACCGTAAAACATTCATAATTCATTCAGTTAAGTCCCTACTTGGTTGCATTTAAACCCCTCAAGTGTTCCCCTTATTCTTGATTTGACTAAAAGGTTGAAAAGTTGGCCTTACTTCACCTTTTTAAGATTTTAATCATTTTTGTTATGTTTTTTAAGTAGTCTTTTAGTTTGATTATTTCTTGTTTTTAGTTCATAATCGTGGCTTAATATTTTTTATTGATTTGTTTATGTGGTTGGGTTTAGTATTATGGTTTGGGCTTTTGGGTAATTATATTTGGTTGGGTTTGTAAATGTGGATTTAGTTTATTTTTGTTGGGTTTTGGTTTGGGCTTGGGAGGTAAAAGCCCACTCTTTGGGGTTGGGTTTGTTGGTTGGAAAGTGAAGACTAGCCCATCTGTTTTCTTGAGGGTTTTTCGACCGGGCTTAGAGAGTCTTCGGCCCAAATAGATAAAAAGGCCCAATGGCCTGTTTGATCAAGAATCTGGTAGCCGAATTTGCAAATCAGTCCCTGGATTTCTCCTTAACTATACTGTTGCCCTGGACATTTTCAATTTCTTTCATTTAGGTCCCAGTTTAATTGCAAATAGGTCCTTAAACTTTATTTTCTTTTATTTTTGACCCCAAAACTTTGTTAATGTTTGCAATCAAGTCCTTTATTCTTTTGACTTCTTAAATGTGGGTTGTTTGCATGATTTAATTGATTCAATTTCATGTTTATTTTTATCTTTTGTGATTTATTTCTCAACTAAATTGGTGCATTGACCCTTTTATTGTTTTGAAGCTAATATTTCCTTCATCTCATTACCACTGCAAGGGAGGTAACCTCTATCTCCTTGATTTTGCTTCTCCTATGTGCTCCTACGTGTTTTGTGTGAGTATGCATGCTTTAATTCGCTTTTTATTAATGTTCAATTGCCTGTTTCGCTTTCTTGCTATTTCGCCTTCTTTAATTGGCAAGTCATTTGAAGGCACTTGAATGCCAAAGTTGTAATAGCTAGATTATTATTTTATTTTTTTTATTCCTTTTCTCCCTCTTAGACTGTAGTAGGCTTCCCCCGAATGTAATAGTTACGGCTTTATTTGCCTTATGTGTGATTTGCATGTCTATGTGCTATGTGTTACCGCTTTCTTAGGGTCTTGCATCTAGATATCATGCTGATGTGTTATGTGCTTTATGTGATTTATGTGTTTACATGCTTTTATTAGGTCTTACATGATTTATTTGATTGCAACCGATGTGTGACGTCACCACACTAGTCCAATGCCAGTTGTGGTCAATTTCTCGAATCCACACTAGTCCCAACGCTAGTTGTGGCCCTTTGTTCCGACTTTTCTCACTAGTCCAACGCTAGTGAGAATTCATAGATATGGGCTAGTCCAATGCTAGACCCTTAGGGACCTCCTACGCTAGATCATGCTTGTATGACTACATCACATTCTCATGCATATTTTTTCACTTTTTAGGGTCTTTTGTCATTTGTTGCATGACATCCCTCCTTATACATATATCCCTTCCCCCATATTTTCCCTTATATGTATATTATTTACCCCTTTGTATGAAACATGACATTAGACTTGCATTTCATCTAAGTATTAGAATTAGGCTAGTACATTTGCATGATTAGATTAGGGAAATAACCCCTTGAATATGGGATATGGACGAGTTTGGCTTTTCTAGCCTTAGCACGCTCGTATTCCCTCTATTAAAAGGGAAAATTGAGTCACGAACATTAGTCCCCCGTACCCGACATGATGCATTCCTTTAAAACATGTATATTTCTATAATTATTTTATTCTTTTCCTCTTCTTAGAGTCTCATATTTTGCATTATTCGTGACATCTCCAAAGAGTCATTATTGGGCATCACAACTAATGTGATTGGCACCATTCAAGCTTTGAAGAGAAATTTTGCCCCCCGATGTCCCCCTAGGTCTAGGTTTTGCATTCATATAGTGCATCCAAATGTGATAAATGCTTTGGTTAAAACAAGAAAATCTTTGACTAAATCGCGCAACTAGCCTTGGCTAGGTCGAAGGGGTGCCTTGGATTTTTATCCTTGCCTTCCCCTTCGTCAAATGTGACTCCCGAACCTTTTTCGTTGGTTTACGTAGACTAGGAGTCGTTTAAAAGGGGTTTCTTTCTACCTTTTCCTTTAAAAAAATTCATTTTAGGTGACTTGGTACACCTTAACTCAATACCAAGTGGCGACTCCGATTTTTATTGCAAAAAACCCTTTTTAAACTATATTTTGGGTCAAATCGTCGCATTTTCAAGTCCCATTTAGACCCACTTTCTTTGTAAATCAAAACTCATTTTTCAAACCAAAAATTCACTCTTTAAACCATTTATTTATTTTTCTTATAAAAAATGCGGCGCGACAGTTGGCGACTCCACTGGGGACTTAGAGAGTCCGAGCAAATTTGATTTGATCAATCTTTTTCTTCTTTTAACCTTCTCATATATTACATTTGGATGTTTAGGATTGCATTCCTCTTTCCCTTTTGCCCTTTTTCTCTTTTTTAGGGATTTTGCATCTATCGCGCGCATAATCGCTCTTTGCACACTATGTATGTGATGAATGGATGGTTCATTTATTTGTTACTTTTACTTGTTTCGCGATTGCATTTTGGGATGGGGGGTAGTCACCCTAGAACCTCCGTCCGCATTTATGGTATAATCCATCCCCTCAATAAGAGAAACACTTCATACGTGCATGCATTATTTTATCCCTATTTTTCTTTTCGTGGGCGCCATCCCACATCTCCCTATATGATTAGGACTGATTGCCTTGGGTAGGCGGATGGTGTGCCCTCCGCCCATAGCGCTACCTAAGGGATCACTCGAGCCACCGATCAAAGGCCTTGGGAGTGATGACCCTTCGCCTTTAGGTCTGAAGGCTTGGTAGTAGAAGCCTGATCGAGTCTAGATGCGTTAGTAAGCCAAACCTCATGCATCCATATTAGAAATACCTAGGTTAGAGTCGACCTTATTCTGAATTAGGGACATTAGGCACGAGGGGAGGGATTCCAACCCTCTTTCCTTATTTTGCTTTCCTTATTTTATTTGATTGCCCAACGTGTTATGTGATTATGTGTTGAACTAACGTTTATTTGTCTTCTTGTCTTTTGCATTTACAAACGTTAGGAATAAGAGATCTGGCATGATCTTCTTTATAGAACCCACCTTCTTAGATAGGCTACTGCACATTTAAAGATTCTGATATATTGCATTTGTAGGATGATAATGTCATATCATTTTAGGCCTATCCTGGCAAATAAAGGGTCCCTTAGGTCATGTTTCATTTCAAATTGCATATTTTACTACTTTAATAAAATGGCATCACGCATAAACCATAGAAAGGGAATGCCATTTAGAGGATCCCATGTTAGGAATAAACCGCCCTGTGTCTCGGATATTTAATCCAAGGAGACTTGCACGTTTATATTCCTGTACCATCCAAAGGGGTAGTGCACGAGGTAAGGTAGGATCCGATCTTTTCAAAGACGGCAAAACGATTTTGCACATTAGAATATGGGCATCTAACAAATCATCTTTTGGCCGTTTTAAGCAAAATCGGTAAAAATCCCTTGCTTAAAGGACGTTAACTTGAAGAAATTCGTAAATAATTCCTCATTGTTGAGATGGTAAACTTATTGAGGCCAAATCTTGATTGTAGGAGGCTCATAGACTAATGCATCGCAATGCATTTTTGAAACTACCAAAGGGGAGATAATTCCATTGATTTTTGAATAAACCATCAATTCCATTCAACTCATTTGATCAAATTATTAATCAATTTCATTTTGTCAATTCATTCATTTTAGGACAATTTAGTCAATAAATCATCAATTCTATTCAAACAATTTGACCAATTCATTCATCAATTCCATCCAGTCCACTTTATCAATTTGTTCATTCTTAGGGCAATCTTATCGATTTTCAATAAATCATCAATTTCGTCCGATTTATTTGACCAATCTGCCTGTTTTAGGGCAATTCGGTCGTTTTTTGAATAAATCATCATTTCACTCTCGATCTGTTTGATCAATTGATTTCATTGAATTCGTTTGATTAGTTTAATTCATTTGTAGGGTTATCCATTCAATTTTGAATAAATAATTAATTTTCATTCGACACATTTGACCATTTTACCCTTTTTAAGGTGATCCGGTCAATTTTTGAATAAATCATCAATTTCATTCAACCCATTTGACCAATTAGGGTTTCAATGTCAAATTTCAAATTGGGAAACCTAGTCGATTTTGAGAAAACCATCCATTGTATCCAGCCATTTGATCGGTTAGGGTTTTGACCCATGCTTTATGAGAAAATTTGTCAACGAATTTCAATCTCTCTGATAGGAAGTTCGTCAAGGTCAAACCGGTGCGTTTTTGCGAATTCTAGGATCAATCGAAGTGATCGATCCATTCGGACGTTGTCCTCATTGTGACAAATGTCTCTCGTCACTTCAATTGACCAAATTTTTCAAATTATTTTTTTCACTCAAATAAGTTGGTCGGATCCATCAGGTATTGTATGGTGCCTACCCTGGAGGATTGCATTTTCATGCTAGGCCTACCCTTGGCACAAAAAGGGTCCCCCATAGGAGATGCACACCGATTTTATAGTCTTGCTTACTAACTCGGGGTATTTTTCTTTTTATTTTTTTTATTTTTTATTTATCCCCCTCCCCTGCATTCATAAAAATGCTTCAATAAGGTAAAGAACATTTTTCTATATCTGATAATAATTCTGATCTAATAAAGCGTGAAAATTACAAGTATTATTTGATTCTTGGGCAGACCTTGCAACGAAAACATGAAGGATCTATCTGGAAGCGTTAGGCTAAAGCATCTAAGAGACTTCATAATTGTTGGTTAAAGAGAAAATGTTTGTTCATTTGATTTGTTAATACATTTTTGTTCCAAAAGAAAAGAAGACAAAAAAAGTGTAAATATGTGGAGTTTTTTAGAAGTTTTTCTCTTCTCATTTGTATTATAATTGAACGAGAATTTTTCTTTTAAACTTTTTCAACAATAAAGCTTCAGACAATTATTTGTTTTGTATATACTCGTGTACATTTCATTCTTTGTTTTGCTCATTAAGAGATTTCATGATGAATTTTAAGAAATAATCTCAAATTAAGGTTTTTCACCCTCCTGCCTGAATATTCACATTAGATTGGTGATCTGACCTACACAATAAGAGTGTTCGAGATTAAAGGAGGTCACTCAAAAGGCCCCCATGAGATACCTTTTCTTTTTCACTTAACCCCAAAATAAAATCAGTCACATTGATTGATAAATTGCAAATTGGGGCGATCTTTGCTTGAGAAATGCCCACTGGATTAACCAAATTCAATTCACATCTAAGTGAAAGCAAAACGTGCGTTATTTTTGTTTGTTTTGAAAATTTTGGAATGATACTTTGAGCATTCGTTTCTCTACCTATACAGATTTTATCATTTGCTCTCCCATTTGAGCCTTTAAAAGAATAATTTCGTTTCAAATAAGTGTCTCAATGATCATTACCCCACATTGGAAAATTCTCAAATATCAAAAAGGGAATGGATTCTCAATGAGCATTCGTTTACTTTGGTTGTCATGAGGTGTAAGAATGATACTGTGGCCATCGTTTCTACGACCTAAACACCATTTATCCCTTGCATCCTCATTTGAGCTAAAATTGGTGGTTCTTTTCAAAAGCACTTACGATCGCACCCCACATTGGGGAGGGAGATTGGAGAATTTTTCAAAAGAAAGAAAAAAACAAAAATGCTAAAATTAAAAGAAAAGTGAGAATTGCAAGTTGGGGAAATTTGATTCTACCTGGGCTTCAATTTTGAGAAGAAGAAAGAAAAAAGAAAAGAAAGAGTTTTGTCCGGCGGATCGCCTATGTTTCACAGATATGGATGAACAAGAGTCTTCCTCAGTCAGTTAATTCAGATACATGCAAGAAATTTCGCATTAATGGAAAATTTCCTTTCAGAGTTTTTTAAGGAACGGAATAAAAGTCAGGCCCTCTTCTTTTCCAATCAAACATTATATCCCTAGTTATCCCTTTTGAGCCTTCAGAATAAAATACTTCATTTGGCAACCCCTGAGAATCGTTAACCCACACTGGGGCAAGTTTGAGTTGAAAAGGAAAAAGTTTCAAAGAAGTGAAAAAGTGATAATGCCAACAAAATCAAAAAGACAGAAGAAGAAAAGAGAACCTCAGTTCAAAAATAAACTGGGGCAAATTTTGTGAAAGTTCAAAAGAAATGGCAGAAGGCCGAAAAAATCAAAAGAAGGAAGAAAATGAAAGCAGAAAAGCCTCAATTGAGATAAACTGGGGACAAATTCTGATTTAGCCCTAAAATAGGGTTGGCGCAACAATGCGATCTCGGATTCTTCAAACCGCTTTTGAAATCCGCTTTCAAGCCTTAACTTTTCTAAGCATCCCCACCTGACCCATTACAAAAGCCGAAAGTCCTGACTTCTGTTCTTTGCAATGGCCCTGTCAAGAAAATTTCTGATGCCGAAAATTTTAGCTGTATTTCTGAATTGCTTGGGTATGGGGTGGACGCTACTCATGTGAAAAATCCACCAGGTCGAGGAAAGGGAAAGAAGCAAAAGCAAAGCAAGAAAAGCAAGTGCAAGGAAAATACAGAAAAATTCGACGTTGAAACCCTGGTGAATGATGAAAAATGCAAACAAAGTCTGAAATCTTTTGAGTTCAAAATAGGGGCAATTTTGAAAAAATGCGATCTTCGGTGCAACATCCTTGAAAGTCTTATTCTTTAACTATCGTTTTCAGGCCACATTACAAGCTCATAAAGTCCATCGCTGACTTATCCTTCATGACACCCAAAGTGAGGATTATGCTCATAAGAAATCCATCAATCATTTGTGATCTTAAGACTATAACCTGTTTTCACATGTTTAGCTATCGTTTCTGTTCATATTGTTGTAAGCCTATAAAGCTTATATGTTGACTACATTTTCTTAAGAAATAAGGGTGACAAACTATTTGCTTTCACTAAGATGTGGTATTGAAGGGATTACATACAATTTGGGCACAAGAATAAAACAAGTCCCGACCTCTCATTTTCCTTAGCCACTTCCAAATCAGAAATAACGCCCACTTGATTGGTTCTGAAAGATGAGCCAACAAGAAGTGGTGACCCATTACTCTAAGCATCAATGCTAAAGTGAGGAAGGAGTCACTTGTAATTTGGTATTATTTTGAGAAATTCATCATGAAATTTTCTGTTAGGAAGTATAGTTTCTTACTATGTTCAAATAAATGCAGAGGCATCCAAATCAATTTTTGCAATTAAATGGGTCCACACTGGGGCAAATTTTCATTTGTAAGACTTCGCAAAATAAGCCCACACTGGGGCAAATTTTTTATAGTCCATTTGAGGATTTCGTCAAAGAGTCAAGCAAGACTTTCAAATCAATCACACTGCTCTTTCCATGAGTAGTAGTTGCAATATTTAAAATAAAGTACATGTTGTATTTTGGCAAGCCCCTGTGCAGGTATCCATGGCTGAAATCGAGGAAGAAGCGTAAGTCAGAATCTTACGAATCAAGGCCTCAAGGAGGAGCAACCATGCCGTAATGCAAATCAATTGATCGGTTGCACAATGATTGGTGGAAACTGGGGCAAATCATTTTTGAAAAGATTCAAAAAAAAAAATTCAAAAAATCAAAATTTAATTTCTTGTTCCTTGACGAATGTCAATTTCTTGTTAATGAAATTTCAGCGTATGCCGCGCACCCTTCTATCCTCTCTTTCTTGACAATCACACTTAATTTCCAGATTTCTTGACCAATTGGATGGTAGGACTGGGTCTTATCCCGCTGACCATTCACAAAAATCACGTTGGGCCTGGATTTTGTGCCGCCAACATTACTTTATCACGTTGGACTTGGTTTTCGTGCCACCAACTTCACAAAGATCACGTTGGGCTTGGTTTTCGTGCCACCAATTTCGTAAACATCACGTTGGGCCTGAATTTTGTGCCGACAACTTCATAAACATCACGTTGGGCCTGGATTTTTGCCGCCAACATCACAAATGTCACGTTGGGCCCTGGACTTGGTGCCGCCAACATCGCAAAGTTCACGTTGGGCTGGATTTTGTACCGCCAACTTCACAAACATCACGTTGGGTGGATTTCGTGCCGCCAACCTCACAAAGATTACGTTGGGTCTGGATTTTGTGCCGCCAACATCGCAAAGTTCACGTTGGGCCTGGATTTCGTGCCGCCAACATCGTAAAGTTCACGTTGGGCCTGGATTTTGTGCCGCCAACCTCACAAAGATCACGTTGGGCCTGGACTTGGTGCCGCCAACAACGCAAAGTTCACGTTGGGCCTGGATTTAGTGCCGCGAACTTCACAAAAATCACGTTGGGCTTGGATTTTGTGCCGCCAACTTCACAAACATCACGTTGGGTTTGGATTTTGTACCACCAACCAAGGCAGGCTCGGGTTTAATCCCACTGACCGATTCATCACACAGGGGCAAATCTTTGGACAATTTTTCGAGCAAGTCTTATACAGTCTCTTCATACATACCAGCATTTCTTTATTCTGCCACTAGCCGTTAGGTCAGTCCCACTAATGAGCACTTTATTTTGCATCGCCGCTAAACATGGGTCAGTCCCACTAGCGTGCATTTCATTTCACTGCCACTGAACATGGGTCAGTTCCACCAGTGAGCACTTCATTTTCATTGCCGCTAAACATGGGTCAGTCCCACTAGCGTGCATTTCATTTACACCGCCACTAGCCGTGGGTCAGTCCCACCAGTGGGCATTTCATTTTCATTGCCGCTAAACATGGGTCAGTCCCACTAGCGTGCATTCCATTTTCATTGCCACTAAACATGGGTCAGTCCCACTAGTGTGCATTTCATGTTTCATTGCCACTGAACATGGGTCAGTCCCACCAGTGAGTATTTCATTTGTATTGCCGCTAAACATGGGTCAGTCCCACTAGCGTGCATTTTATTGCCACTAAACATGGGTCAGTCCCACCAGTGTGCATTCGATTTTAAATTTCATGTTGGGGTCAGTCCCCTAGGGTCAGTCCCGATTTTAAATTTCATGTTGGGGTCAATCCCGATTTTAAATTTCTGTTGGGGTCAGTCCCCTCGGGTCAGTCCCGATTTTAAATTTCTGTTGGGGTCAGTCCTCTTCGGGTCAGTCCCGATTTTAAATTCCTTGTTCGGGTTAGTCCCATGATTTAAATTTGTTCGGGTCAGTCCTGTTTTAAATTCCATGTTCGGGTCAGTCCCGTTTTAAAATTTTGTTAAAGAGGTCAGTCCTCAATTCAAATGTGACAATCATTCGAGTAGCTGCAGTCGAATAACACAGGTAAGTATTTGGTGCCTACTTCTTTGTCTCAAATTTTTCCAAAACTCAGACAAAGAGGGGCAAATTGTAGACACCAAATTTTTAAGGTATTTTGTTTACTATTATTTTTATTTTTTGATTAATTTCATTTACTTTTAGTCTTTTATTTGTAAGTCATTTTTATCATTTAATTAAACTTTAATCATTTAATTATTTAGGTTTGAGTATTTTGTTTGTTTCGATTCTAGGTTTTTGAAAAACAAAGAAAAAGGAAAAGTCAATCAAAGGGACAAGAATAAGACACATAAGCCTATTTTGGGGTTTGTAATCTTGGCCTTTCAAGTTAGGTTTAGTCTTTGGAGGTGCCTTTAAAATAAAGGGAGCCGCAAGCCAAGAGATGGGGGGACGAGCTAGGAATAACCATCTGAGAGGCCGAGAACACGGAAAAAAAAAAGAAAATTGATGGCGGACAGTGGGGAGAAGGAAAAACAGAAAGAGGGAGAGACCAAGGAAGGGGAACCGGAAAGAGAAAGGGACAGAGTTGAGGGGAGCAAGAGAGGGAGCTTCGGCCTTGAGAGAAAAAGACAGAGGGCAGCGACGGGAGCTTGAAAGAAAAGGGGGGCTTCGAGTAAAGCAGAAAAACAGAGAGGGTCTGCGGCTGAGCAAAGAACGAAAAAAGAAACAACGGAAAAGAGAGAGCTTTGGTGAAAACCAAAGGGAAAAGCTACGGGTAACAAGAAAGGGGTGACCAGAGGAAGGAAACCAGAAACGGGGGGCTTTCGGGCTAGAGAGGAAAAGGAACTGAAAAAGAAAAGTGACGGCGGACAAGGAAAAGGGGATGAAAAAAGGAAAATCTGGGCGGAAAAAGAAAAAGCGGAGAAGCGCTTCGTCTGAGAGCAGGAAGAAAAACAGGAAAAACGAAAAGAAGGAACAGAGAGTTTGGATTTGGAAAAAAACAGAGAAGGAAGGGGCTTCGGCCAGAACCAAAGAAAACAAAAACAGAGCAAGGAGGGCAAAGGCTTTGGCAGAACAGAGAAAGAACAAGGGAAAAGAGAAACAGAGGGGCGGCGGGGTGAGATAGCTACGGAAAAACTGGAAAAGGTTGAGCTAGAAGGAAAAGAGGGAGCCTCGGACGGAAGCTGCGGGCAAAATGAGGGAGCGGGAGTGAGCGCTACAGCTGAAGGAAAAGCAGGGGAGGAGGAAAGGAATCGCCACCGGTCATTAGCTCCAGAATTCCCCATCTCCATCCGCGAATCTTCACCGAACAGAGGCACTGTAAGTTTCGTTTCTCTCCAGAGTTTTTCAGTTCTTGTTTAGCTTTTGAAATGGAACTACCGTGGCTTCCTCTAGTGTGATTTTTCTGCTAATTGGCCTCAATTCTTGAATATGCATGCTGTATATGATGACTGGAATTGAGTTTCTCTGTTTCTGATAATTTTAGGGGCCGATTGTTACTTCGATTGAGCACAGATTTGCTGATATTTTTTACGCTCATGTATTGTTTGATAAAATGCCTAACCGAAAGTTCCGTTTGAAAATGATTTTTGCTTGTGTTGTGTGTGAGAACCCGTAAATTGCATTTTCTAGGTTTTCGCATTTTTCATGACTTGTTTTCTGCACTTTTTGTATCCGAAAAATTTTCTAGATAATTTTTATGAGTAAATATAGTTTTTAGATGATTTTTCTAGTATCGAATAGATTTTGAAAAATTAAGAGCGTATACCGGACGTGGGACCCACTAGTGTGAGAAGTTCGGAAAAATTCGCCAATTAGGTTAAGTTTTGGATACTGGTTGAAATTTATCGGGTGTTAAGAGATAAGTAGAGGTTGAGATTGTGATTGATGTGAGAGGGAAATTAAAAGGATAGAGATGTTTTAAAGGAAGTGACAAGTGTCACCTTAAGAGTGGTTGTAACATATGACAACTATTCACCTTTTTGACTTATTTGACCAATTGATTAAATATCTCAAAAATTACCACAAAAATCACCATTTCTTACCTCCATTGTGGCCGGCCACCTTGAGCAAGGAAGAAAGAAAAACTCTTCAAAGTTTGGCATCCATCTAGTGCAAATCATCCAAAGCAATAACTTAGACTTGTTTCTACTCCATAAAATCTCTTCTTTAGGTGTTAGTAAGTGGTTTGGTGAAGTGTTTTGGGAAGCTAAGGTGACAAACAACTCTTCCTCTCTTGTTTACTAGGTGAGTGGTGATTGAACTTTCTCCTTCACTTAATGAAGCTTAATTAGTGCCTAGTGGTAGTTAAAGTGATGAATTTTGTGGTTTACTTCTTGGTTTTTGGATGAATTGATGAAGTTTCAATTTATTGGAGAATTTTCTGGTTTAATATGAATGTATGTTGTGGCTATCCTTGATGATGAACTGATGTTTAAAATGACTCTGGAGTGGAAAAAGTGGAAGATTGCAATTAATTTCTGTTTTGGAAGAAATCTGAAAATTAGGGTTCTTGGTTCTTCCCATTCTGTCTCGAAATTTTGGTCCTAGATAGAGGCCGAATAGGCATACCTCAAAACATGAAAGTTGTAGGGATGACATTTTAGAGGTCTACAAAATTTCAGGTCAACGGAG